>NW_026646718.1:0-65000 GCF_949987535.1 Balaenoptera acutorostrata
ATACACAATCTCCTCATTTACTGAGCTCCAACTTCATATCTAAATACCATGTTTGATTCCTTTGAATCAACCAGGGTAGAATCCCTGCAAAAAATGGGAAAAGAGAGAGGAGACTTTCCCTTAGCACTTTAGGTGTGAGAAACTTTTTGCATCCCACTTAGAGATGAAAGAAATCAGGTTAACACCAAAAATTCATTTGTAGCCCAAATATAATAGGCCAGTTTATTTTCAATAGCTTTTTATTCAATCAACAAACTGTCTCCTTCTAGCAATCTCTTAAATCACAGTGATTCATTCTGGGTAAACACAGAGATACCGCCTAAGGAATTTCTCCCAGGTGAAATCTGTAAGGATGCTACTTGGGCCTCCCAACACAGGTGCCTCCTAGAGTCTTCCCAACACCATCTATGCTGATGAACAAAACATAGACCTGACTTTGAAACCCAAACTCTGACACTAACTGCAGGGCTTCCATCAAGTTACACAATCTTATAGAGAAAAAGAAGACAATGGTATTTAGTTGTATATAAGGCTTGTTAAGTTCAACAACAAACAAAGATCAGCTAAGGGCCAGGCATGGCCTTGAGCACCTGAGATTCAAAGATGAAAGTCACAGCTCTGCCCCTTGCACTTCCAGTCTAGTGGGACAGACAGATACAGACCAAGAAGTGTGACAACATACGTGAGTGCTGGAATCAAGATGTGAGCAAGTTCCACGAAGAGGGAAGGCTGGGGATGATGGAGAAGAACTGAAAGAGAACTTATTCGAAATGGGATAATTATGTAAACACCTGATACCTGGCTCACTTAAAAAATGCTCTTTGGCTGTTTTTTAAAAATTAATTAAGGGGCTTCCCTGGTGGCGCAGTGGTTGAGAATCTGCCTGCCAATGCAGGGGACACGGGTTCGAGCCCTGGTCTGGGAAGATCCCACATGCCGCGGAGCAACTAGGCCCGTGAGCCACAATTACTGAGCCTGCGCATCTGGAGTCTGTGCTCCGCAACAAGAGAGGCCGCGATAATGAGAGGCCCGCGCACCGCGATGAAGATTGGCCCCCACTTGCCGCAACTAGAGAAAGCCCTCGCACAGAAACGAAGACCCAACACAGCCATAAATTAAATAAATAAATAAATAAATAAAAACCTTTTTAAAAAATTAATTAATTAATTGATTAATTTTTAAATTATTATTATTTTTAATATTAGTTTTTTAAACATCTTTATTGGAGTATAATTGCTTTACAATGGTGTGTTAGTTTCTGCTGTATAACAAAGTGAATCAGCTATACATATACATATACCCCCTTATCTCCTCCCTCTTGCATCTCCCACCCAGAGGGTTGGGATAGGGAGGAGATTTCTTTTTTTAAACCCACATTTAAGCTTACAACTGTTACTGATGTAACCTTTTTCTTGTCTTCCTGAAAGTTCATATATAAAGTCACCAACAAAACACCTGATGGTCACTCTATTGTGAAGACACTCAAAGAGCCCTGACAAGAGGGCCTCATGCAAATAACAGAGGCTAAATTGCCAGGTGTCTCTGAAGGAGCCACCTGGGAAGTGCATCCTCCAGCTCCAGTCAAACCTTCAGATGACTGTGGTCCTGGCCAACATCTTGAGTGTAACCTCATGAGAGGACAGGAGTCAGGACCACCTGCTAAGCCATTCCCAGATTCCTGACCCACAGGTGTTATGTGAGGCACTAAATATTAATATTTATTGCTTTAATCTGCTAAGTATCAGGGTAATTTGTTACTCAAAAATTCATAACTAAGACACAGGTCAATAGGGTATTAGTGATAAGGTTTTTGTATTCAGGACAGCATAATTTTCTTAGTTAAAAACCAATTCCATTTCTTTTCTCTGGAGCACAGAAATATGATACACATGATGGTAGGTTGTGAGACAACGTGGAGTTAATGCTGGTTCTACTTCCTTCCTTGCTTCACATCATCACCCCCCAAAGGAAACTATAGTTTAAAATACCAGAATTACATAACTAAAAGAGAGTGATGGGTTGTGACTCCTTAAAGACAATTTAAAACAAGGTAGATGGCAAGGCAAGTAATAATGAAAGCAAATGACTTATCACTAGATTGTAAGAATTAATAAGCAAATAAAGCACCGTAGTTCTAGCCACAATTGTTAGGTAACAAACTATGAGTTTTGAATTTATTAGGACTGATGATTTGGGCACTCAATCTATTTCATTTCTTTAAAAATATAATTTATTATGGGTAGTATAAATTAGTATTTAAAGTTTCGAGGTGTTATATCTGTAGCCAAAAGAAAGGGCATTTTATTCTCACTTATTATTGATCTTAAAATTAAGATTCATTTATTCACAAACATTTACTGTACACCTAATTTCTTCCAGAAATTCCCCTAGGGTTTGGGAATGAACTGATGGAAACTATAATCTGTGACCTCCAGGAACTCACAGAGGGTAGACCAGTGCTTCTCATATGAGCCTGACCGATTTTTAAATATGGCTGCAAAGGCCGATTTCTAGAAACTCAAATATTGAAGGAGGGCGAGTGGGACCTGGAGATCTCCATGGTTTTAACTCATAATTGCTTCTGATGCTTGGTCCGATGGTTCTCCACCATCAGGGTGGACGATAATACAGTACAGCCCATTTACTCGATCATCAAATATTTACTGAGCACCTGATCTGTACCGTAGGTGCTGGCTGCTGGGGGCTGGGGGGTGGGTGAGGCTGTATACCAGAAAATACACAACATGAAGTTAGAAGGATAAGAGAGTCAGCCAGATGAAGGAAGAGATGATGTTCCACCATTAGCAGAGCAGCTCCAAATGTGGAATCACACCAAATGGTAGGCTTCGTGACTAAGTTAAATGATAAAGTATATTCATGGATTCTCAGATTTTTTTACTTGAAAGAGACCTAATTGACCCAACGCCACGCAACAAAGAAGGGAACTGAATCTAGGTCCTGTGACTCCGGTTCTTATGTACTTTTTTCTTGATCAGTTCCTCTTAGGAGTAAAGCACATCTTCAAGAACAAGAACAAAGAATATTTCTCAATTCTAAAAAGCCTGTGTTGTTACTATACGCATACTATATCTTAGGAGCTATCAATCTGGGGCGTTTTTGAAAAGATACAATCAGTGAAGAAAAAAACAAGGTGGATGTGAAAAATGTCTTTGAAGCTATTTCAGTTGCTACTGCTGGAAAATGTTTGAATTTCAACTCTAGTAGGCATAAAATAGCTTATAGAAAACACTGGTTTTGTTATCAGAATCAATGACCTAGAAATAAATCTCCAAGCGGGATAAGCAAAATTTTGAAAGAGTAGAATCAAAGAAAATAAAACTGTTATCTCCAAATGGTTTGTAAAAATAAAGTTTTGGGGTTACAGTTGGAAATAGGTACATTTTAGAGCTACAGGTATTAATGATATACTGGAATTCTGTGACATAACACTAGTCGGCTAAGGAGTAGATTTCCTTCAAAGGGGTTTATCAGTGGAAATAACTGAAGGAAGGATCTTGTCTTGCAATCTCACCAATAATACAAAATCTTCTCCCTTTTCTGGGTCTTTGCCATCTGGCATCTACTCCTGCCACTTTCCTGAGGTTACTCAAGGGTCAATAGTTTGTCCTTCTCTGGTACAAAATCAAACTCAGACCTCTTATTTTTTGATTTCTCTGCTCACCCTGTCTTCCTGAAACATTGTCTTCCCTTTGTTCCCATGAAACTGTAGGTTCCTGGCTCTCCTCTGACCTCTCCTTGCCTGGCTTCCCTCCTAATCATGCGCATCCTCTCAAGGTTTTGTCTGGTCTGCTTCTCTTTCTAATCCTCCATTTATGCCAACATGGGACCATGATTCTCCCACTCACACAGGCTCCCCAGCCCCAGGAGCTAACTGGCATTGCTTTGGCATTGCTTCCCAATATCCAATCAGCTTTTGAGGCTATCAGATTCTTTCTGTGTAACATTCCTAAGACTTGACCTTCCCTTCATATGTCCATGTCCTTTTCTCTGGAACCTCATCGATTAAGCTCTAGTCAGTTACCATGGCTTCCTGTGGACCAGCTCGTCATTCTCTGGTACATCCTGCAGCCTGAGGCCAGATGAAGATCCTTTTCATCATGCCCCTTCCTTGTCCAAGGATCAGTACATGCCTTGCTGAATCCAACCTCAGTGCCCCATACCTGGAATGACTTTCCCCTTTGTAAGCCAAATATTCTACTTTCTCCAAGATCCAACATGAAATTCCTTCTCGGATGATACCAACCTAATCCTCTTCCACAGTGAATTTTAATTTCCTCAGCAATCATATCTGGATCACTCTCTCTCACACTCGCTTTATTGCAACTAAAGGGCAGTTCTTGTAGAGACCACCATGATATGGGGGGCCAGCAAAAGCATCTCCATGTTTGCTAAATTGAACTGAATTTACTGCAGCTCTGTCAAAATTTAATTTTAATTATATAAAGACTGAAGGAACATAGAAAGCAGATCTTGCTTCAACCATAACAGTTATTACTTCAATTTCTTAAACTATAATAACAGAAATAGATACACACTAAAAGCATTTTTTTTAATTAGGAAAATCAATGGAACAAAAATCTTTATATATTCTTCTTAGTTTTCTCTCCCCTGACGTTTTAGGGGATCTTATCACTCCAATTACAAAAGGGTCTTTTGGCATCTGAGGAGCTAAGGATGGATGACAATGAATGGGTAGACTCAAGTATGTGAAGGATGAATTGTATCCAGAAAGCTGTGGGTCAGAGAGAGATTTTCCAAATGGGAAATGAATTCTGACAGGAAGCTGCCTGCTGGGAAATGAAGGAAGGCTTTGAAAAGCTAGTAATCATGATCAAATCGTAGTTGTGTTGACCGGTCGGAAATACACATGTAGAATCTACAATGTAGAAGTTGTTCTGAAAAGAACTTAATTATGCAGAAGAGGAAGCCAAAGATCTTTTAAAATGTGATCATCCACATTGTCAAACGTGTTAATACGTCACAGATAGCAGGGCTGTCTCACAAAATAACTTATGTTCAAAAGTTCTTTGCGAGGCTCATAAATCTTACCTCCTTCAAATCAAGATTAGCTCCTGACTAGGTAAAACTAGCAGGAAATTGCTTTAATAAGATAGACTGTTTAAAAAAAAATGTGAAAATTAAAATCATACACATGTATTTATACCTAATCTCTTCTCTATTATTTCTTTCTAATCATATGTGAAATGTTGTTTTCATTCATTCACTAAACATTTATTGAGCACTGTCCAAAGCTCCAGGGATTCAATGATTCCTACCCAAAATGAACTCACAGGCCAAAGAGGGGCACTCACAGGCTCGGTGGAAAGAAATAGAGAGTAAAGAACAGGAAATAACTAAAAGGGAAGAAATAACACTGAAATGGAAAATTTTATGTGTACTCCTAATTTACTAATTAAAGAATAATCCTTGGGCTTCCCTGGTGGCGCAGTGGTTGGGAATCTGCCTGCCAATGCAGGGGACACGGGTTTGAGCCCTGGTCCGGGAGGATCCCACGTGCTGTGGAGCAACTAGGCCCATGTGCCACAACTACTGAGCCTGTGCTCAGAGCCCACGAGCTACGGCTGCGGAGCCTGCGTGCCACAACTACAGAAGCCATGCACCTGGAGCCTGTGCTCCACAACAAGAGAAGCCCCATTTGCCGTAACTAGAGAAAGCCTACGCGCAGCAGTGAAAACCCAACACAGCCAAAAATAAATAAATTTAAAAAAAAAAAAAAAGAATAATCCAACAAATCAATGTCAAATAAAGCCAGTGAAGAACCCTGCCAACTTGATCACAGTCAGATTCAGTTTTCTGAAATTCTTATATGTGAGTGTGTCAAGCCAAGACAGCAGTGAGGAACAGTCTGGAACACTTTAAGATGCTGAAAAATAGTGACTGTGTAGGTAGAACAGTCTTTAGCACCTACAGATAAGAAATGGTTCCTACATTTATTTCACAAGAAATGTAACTGTTGATACTTTTATCTTCTAGCTTGCTTTTGGCAATAGTTTCTTCATCACTATAAAAGAAATTTAGAATTATATTATTATATCATTATAAAACAATTCTAAAAGAACAATAGGGAATCATTACAGAAATTTTGGAAAATAACAAACGGTCAGAAGTGATCCATATAACCAAATCCTAACAATTCTACAGGAAACTGTAATACAACAAAGAAAATCTTGGAATCAAACAATATGCTCAATAATAATTTTAGGGAAAATGGAATAAAAGGCAACTGCAAAAGCAAAGTTACCTGGTGGCCTGGGGAGCCCTTCCCTTCCCTGCTGTATCTGAGCCTCTCTCATCCTCTGCAGGACCACCCGTCGCCCCAGCAACTGCTCTCTCTTCTGAACTGCTTATTTCATCTTACCCGGTGGAACCAGACAGTGAATAACCTGCTACTATTTATTTTCCATGTTTTCGCCTTTTTTCCCCAAATAGATCATATGCTGTTTCCTGAGGACAGGAAGTATGCCTTCTATTTCTCTGTATCCCCAGCAACTAGGAAGCACCCTGCACAGGATAAATGTTTGTTGATGAGGATGCATATGCTCATTTTTAATACTTACGTGAATATTAACAAAATCTAGTTGGTTACTATTTTGAAGAAAGGACCTGGGGTTAAAAAATCTTCTAATATTATATATTTCACCTTATTTGGCAAGATTTCTGAAGAATTCAGTACAGCTTTGTATTATTTAGACCAATAAAAATGGTAAGAAATAAAACCATTCTCATTAAAAAAGTGAAAATTCATTTATTCTGAATTTTGAAATCTCTTTAAACTTAGATAAAATATACAGAGAACAAAAGATTATCAAACCTTTCACTAACCAGTAACCCTTATGTGTCCTTCCCCTCTGCCAAACTCCAGTTTATAAAATCATTCTAATACATCAGTGAGGAACACTGTTTAAAAAAATTTTAATAACAGTTTTAAATAATGCATAATTATATGGGGATATATGTATATGTATATGTATAGCTGATTCACTCTGTTATAAAGCAGAAACTAACACACCATTGTAAAGCAATTATACTCCAATAAAGATGGTAAAAAAAAAAAAGCATAATTGTCCTAAACAAACAGGACCCACACCTTTTTTGAATTCCACCTACCACACCCCCTACACTTAGCCTATGTAAACTTCAGACTCCCAGGTTCAAATGCCAACAGCACAGGTGTGTCAGAGACAAAACTCACTGTGTAATCTGACAGCCAACTGAGATCAGCTACACGGAGGAAATGAGAGTTGGGATGGGGTGGGGGAGGGGGGAGGAAGCAGCAGGTGTTTCTGGAGCGGTGCGATCACACGGCTCTGGGGACCCCTGAGGGAGGAGGACACGAAAGAAAGGGTGAGCCCACAGCCCAGAAAGGCAGAGGAAAAGCACCACACTCCAAGCTCCAGATTCAACTTTCCCAAACTTTAGAAACCAATCCGTTCTTAGTTGGGGACTATACTCTGTCACTTCCAAAAGGGAAAACTGTGTACTAAGCCCATAGTAAGTGTGCAATAAACGCCCGTTTAACTGATGGATCAACAGGGTACGATCTGATCACTGCCTCAAAGAACCTGATCCCTGGGGAGAAACTCAGAGGGACTAAACAAAAGGAAAGGTTTCTTTCTGATCATCTTCCAAGACCTGCACGTAGTTTGTGAGAGTGGCCTGCGTTTCGAATTATGCATTATATTTCAACCATCACTGCGCATGAGATTGTGTGGTCCTCAGGAAGTTTATGATATAAGATATTCCTACTACAAGGAGATTTTGATTTTGCATCAAGCTCCACCAAAAGAAGGCACGCATAAGTACATATCGAGATAAAAGTACCCCATAGAGCTGAGGAGTGAACCGTCTCCTGTCAAATGTTTTCCTGGAAACACTACAGCTGGGGGTTCTCTTCCTGAGTCATAAACACCCAGCACTCGCCTTCCAGGTGCTGCCAGCCTGAGGCACCCTCCGGGGTAGGCTCCTCCTGCTATCTTTCTGCTGCAGTTCCTTGTTTTAAGTGCTCTGTAAGTCAGATTAAAGTATTTGTTTATTTTTTCAGTAGCCGACTAAAAATAAATCTGCAAGCTAAGGATAAAGAAAGACACTTCAGACTCTGCCTTTGAAGCCCATTTCATGGCAAGTAATTGACTTCCCTCCTAGGGACCAGTTATAGATCAGGAGGAAAACAGCATTCAGAGCTTTCACGAGAATACCAGAGACTGAAACACGCTTCGCACCCAGCTTACTTTCTCGTAGAAACAAAGGTGTAGCATGCCCTGTCTGCTTCCCTCACGTGAAAGAACTACCATGTTTAGCAAAATAAAAATCTCTCTAAGGTGCTTGTCCCTCCTCCTCATACTTTAGGAATGTTACCTCCAGCTTTTCCAAAAATATCAACCACCCAGATACTGACGACAGGGTTTTGATAAGAAGAAAAAGTATAAGATTCACTAAAAAAGAGGGCTAACAGGATCTCGGCAACGTGGTCTCCCTCCTGCCTGCAGGCCACAGAGCTTGCCCACTTGTCCCTACTATGTAACTTCCTATAGCCACAACCCTGTGGCATTCTGATATCCATCAGGTAAAATCATTCTGTATGTTCACATGACAGGGTTAGAATTAATGGATGAGATGACAAGGCTGTCACACTGCTAAAAGCATGAGCTGTAGAATCCACAGACTGCATTCTGTCTGGGAGAACATGAAGTTACTGCACTTCTCTCTAAGCCCTGCTTCAATAAACAAAATGGGGGTGATAATAACAGCCACCCTGGGGTTGCTGAAAAGAGTAAATGAAACAAAGTATGAAAAGCGTTTAGTCTCCAGTAGGTGATAAAAATATTTAGCAGTAGTATGACGACAACCTAAGGGTGACCTCACAAAGAATCTAGTGTCTTAACTCTCAAGGTCAGCTAGAGAAGGGTTGGAGAGCTCCCAGAGGTCTTGTGTGGGGTTGTCAGCAAGGAGCTGCAGTCATTCTTGGGGGACACAGAAGGACAAAATTCTCCTTAGAGTTTCGCCACCTGAGAAAGGCTTGAAGAGCCCTTGCTTTTCTCTTGTCCTCTCTCTCTCTCTCTCTCTCGACTAGATAGAAGACAGAGTTAGGAAAGGAAAAAAGACTTCTCCATTCCCCTTGGACAGAGAAGTTGGTAGAGTACATATAATATTTCCCCAAATTTCCCAAATGCATGGGGAATGCCCTCTTAGTACTATAAATATACAAAGTGTTTACAGTCTGTTTTTAGGAATAATGAAAAAGAACAGTATCTAGAATTAGACATCAAGCTAAAAATAACTCTTAATTGGTCTTAGCTTAGGCAAATACAAGAGCACTTAATTTGCAAAAATTTCATGATGTATCCACTGTCCAAGAAAGGTCAAACACTGAACCTCTCCAGTATTTCTCACACAAAGGTATAGAGATGTACCATTTTCCTGTTGCATGTGGTAGGGCTCTCAAGGGAAGACATTATCCTCTACCAAAATCCATACAGAAATCTAACAGATGCTATGTCATTCATAGCAATCCAATAATTTTAATTATAAACTAAATTTCCCTAAGCTGGTCGTAAAAATTTATTATGTAATAGTTGGTACACACAAAAGAATGAATATATGTTAACAAATATCTACATTATGAAGCTTGATAATAAAACCAAAACCTGTGAGCCCAACCCCAACTTAAGAACTAGAAAATTTCCAATATTAGTGTAGCTACCTGCGCGCTCCTTCCCGATCTCAGCCCCGTGCCTTGCCTGCAGAAGTAATCGCTTTCTTAAACTTTGAATTTATCATTCCTTTGCGTTTCAAAATATTTTTTTGCAAAGATGGATCTTCAATTGTGTATTATTTAGTTTGGCTAAACACTGCAAAAACTTGGAGACCTTTATCTCCAAATGGATCTGAAGTTGGCGCCACAGAGCCTAGGATGTCTCAGCTGTTGCCATTCTTCCTTAATAGGCATTATGTGCCCTGCCCCTCATCTCCCGAGAGAGTCAACAGAAGTTCTAAGGATTCTCTCGGTTTGTGCCCACAGCAGTCACAAAATTTCCTTCATTCTCAGAATAGGTGTCTGTCTACACAGCTGCTGTCTGAAATGGGGAGAACTTTCTACCCACCCAATATGAATCTGTGTACCAGTCGTAACTAGTTTGTATGGAGTGGACTTGAGGCTGCCTGCCATATTGGTGGGGAAGTCCTCCTGCCTGGAGGAGAGGTAGCACAACCCAGACATCTCTGGACAGGTATCTGTGAATCTACTGCAACCACCTCCCTGACAGCTCTTCATCAACAAGTACCAAAGCAGAGGACCCTACGGCCTGGTTGACCATATAATTTGCACAACATATTCCCTACTAATTCCCCTGGACTTCCTCCATCTCCTGTTAAGAACCATGATTTCCTCATCATTCTTCCAGAAAGCCCCGTCACTGTCAGCTTCCCATCCTTGTTGATAAAACTGTTAACAACTGTGAAGGGCCTGAGAATTCAGCCTCCTTGCAAGCTACCACAGTAGCTTGCCACAGTTTCACGGATGCTGGCAGAAGATCCAGGTCTATTGGTTCAGAGACAAAGGACTTCATTACTCATGGCACAGAGAACAGCACGAGCATCACACATTTGCATCAGCTTCCTGTACCCCCAGATTCTACGGGGTGGTGTGGATGGGCTCAGATAGATGCCTGTGCACACAGAGGGCTGCATCACAGAAGAGGGACCTTGAGCTTAAGGAGCCCAGCATGCCTGCCTTTTGTTCTGGAAGGAGACACTAACTCCATCTTCCAAGGATGTTCACTATACAAATATCCTTGAAAAGAGACTGTGGAACAAAAAGCAGTCAGTGCCTTACTCATAAGATGTGTAGAAACAAGAGAGATCCATAGAGTTCCCATAGTCAACCATTATCTGTTACACTTCAATTAAAATTATTATTTAAAACGTTTTTAGTGGTATGATTTTTTTTTTTTTTGGTATGATTGTTTTAAATTCTATCTTGAACCCAGAAGTGACAATCATATTTACAGAGCCTCGTGGAGAAATGTGTGACGATGTGCAGGAAAGGGTCCCCCAAAAGATACTTGTTTATTACAGTTGACAAATATGTGCTTTACAGGTTCAGGACTTCAGAGGCTTTGAGGGAATCTTTCTGACTCCGTTTTTTTTTTTTTTTTTTTTTCTCTACTAAGCAAGAACAATAATTTTCCTCTGTAATATTAGCTTAGAATTTAATTAATAATTCTAAAAGACATAAAGATCTGCTGTGAGATAGAACTATAAAAATACTGAAAGTTCTAGCCACAGTCTGCATGGCCAGCAAGCTTCCTTGATATGATGTAAGCTCATCTTTACAGTGAAGCCCCTACTTTACATTATCCTACAATTTGCACCTTTTCTTCCCAAATCTGCCAGTTTTCTCATGTTACTGATGTACTGACCTCTTCTTTATATTACCCTGTAATTTATGCCTTTTCTTTAAGTCCATCACATTCCCTGCATTACTAACAGACTGACCTCCCCTTTATATTATCCTGCAATTTACACCTTTTCCTTCTGACTCCATCAGATTTCCTAATGTCACTACTAATGTACTGACAGCTCACAATTTGTACAGCATTTCTTGCAATTTGTACTCATTTTTCAGAAAAGCTGGAGGAAAGCTGCCTTGTTACTGTGTGTCTAGGGCTGAAGACCAGAGACTGCTGAGCATGCGTGCTTCACTACAGACCTGTGGACAGGGCTCCTGACTTAGGAAGGCGATGTTAGGAAGTGATGAAAGATGATGAGCTGGGTCCTCAGTTGTTGACTAAGTATCAGTAGATGATGAAAAGGAAGATGTACATTTTATTTTATATTTTTAAATTTATTTATTTTATTTATTTATTTTTGGCTGTGTTGGGTCTTCGTTGCTGCGCACGGGCTTTCTCTAGTTGCAGCGAGCGGGGGCTACTCTTCGTTGTGGTGTGAGGGCTTCTCATTGCGGTGGCTTCTCTTGTTGCAGAACACGGGCTCTAGGCACGTGGGCTTCAGCACTTGTGGCGCGCAGGCTCAGTAGTTGTGGCACACGGGCTTAGTTGCTCCGCGGCATGTGGGATCTTCCCAGACCGGGGCTCAAACCCGTGTCCCCTGTATTGGCAGGTGGATTCTTAACCACTGCGCCACCAGGGAAGCCCAGGAAGATATACATTTTATCATCTGTCCTTTAAGAAAGTTTCAGGGGCTCCATAGGATGAGAAAAGTCTTTCACAACTAACTTAACTTACATTTAACACATTCTTTTTCATTGAGTTCAAACGAAAGAGAGGCTTTTTCACATGTTAACAAGTTTCCCTCAGTTTGTATTCTTGCTATTTGCCATATTTCCTCCTGGTCACTCTGAAGTAAGACTTCCTGCAGAATCTGCTACCTACGTGGAGTCTGAAATGAATTAGAGTCGGTAAAACAAAGGGAGGTAGGGTTAAGAAAAAGAAAATTCCAGATACAGGACACCGCATGTGCAAAGGCACAGAGGTGCAGGTCCAAAACCTTTAGGGAACTTCGGCTATTTCAGAGTGGCTGGAGCACAGACTGAGTAGGAGGTGCCTGGAGCAGATAATGAGGACATGCCATTTGAAGGAATCTAGACCATCTATATAATCGGGAGCCACTGAAGAGTTTTAAGCGGGGAGAGTAATGTGCTCATATTTGAAATCAGAATAATCTCTCGGATGGTGGAATGGAGGCCATGTTAGAATGGAGATGACACTGGAGGTAGGGAAACAGATCAGGAGAGTATACAACTAGCTAGTAAGGAGATGACAAGGGCATGTGTTATGGGCTGAATTGCATCCCCCTAAAATTCTTATGCTGATGTCCTAGCTCCTAGTACTTCAGAATGTGATTCTATTTGGAGACAGGGTCTTAAGAGACAGCCACTGGTCTCAGAAGAAACCAACCCTGCTGACACCTTGATCTCAGACTTCTAGCCCCAGAATTGTGGGACAATAAATTTCTGTTGCTTAAGCCATCCCATCTGTGGCATTTGTTATGCCAGACCATGACAGCCTGGATCAAGGATGGTGAGGAGGAAAAAACCTGAGACAGACTTGGGTGGTAGAATACACAAAATCTGGTGACCAGTTGGTATAAGTGGTCAAGAAAGAAGCTGATTTAGAGGATCCTGGTATGGGTAACTGGGTAGATGGCCATATCATGGACCAAGAAGAGTAATACAAGAAAAGAGAAAGATCAGCAGTTCTGAGATAAAAGACAACATCAAGCATTAGAACATGTGCAGTTCAGTAGGATGTGAAGACATGGGTCTGGAATTCAGAAAACAGGACTGAGATCAAGGCAGGGAACTGGAAGTCCTCCACGTGGAAGTGGAGGCTGTGAATGAAGTCTCCCAGAGGAAGTATACTGGTGTAAAGGAGAATACTGGAAGGAGGATGCATCCAGTGAAGGAGATAGAAAGGGATGCATAGGTAGGACCAGACCCAGGAATGGGGATTGTCACAGACATCAGTGGAAAAGGGTGTTCAAAGAGGGAGTGGTCATCAGGGTTGAATGTTGAAAAGAGGTCAGAGACTTAAGATTATCCATTGAATCTGACAATTAGGAGCTTATTGGTGAACTCAGCAAAATTATGCAGTAGAGCTGTCAGAGGTGAGAGCTGTGCTGCACTGAGTGGACAAGTAAAGAGACTGGGGGTAAACGAAAATGGCAAGCACAGATCACTCTTGCAAGAAGCTTGGCTAAGTTGGAGCTGGAGGTGATGCAGGGTTCAGGGTGGGTTTTATCATCATCATCAGTAGCGGTGGTGCTGGTAGTGGTGGAGGAGGAGGGGCAGGGGGGAATAGTACTACTAAGCAGGTGGTCACATCCTAAGGTCAGAGGGTGCTGGGCCTGCCTCTTTGACATGTTATTTCTTCAAGATGAAATCAAACATCATCTTTACAATGAGTTGTTCTAACTCCCACTTGGGGTGGCTGATTTGGATTAGAGTAATTTGCTGTTCAAAGTATGGTCATGGGTGCGGGCAGCCCATTGGTGGAGAATCCCTCATAGACTTCTCTGCAAGGTGAGGTAGATTATATTCATTTGATATCATGAAGGGGTAAGTTGGGTCAGGGGAAAAATAAGAGGGGGACAGGAAATCAAGAAGGAGGTGAAGAGGAACTCTATCCCCTGGCAACACCTGTCATGGCCGAAGCTAGGTGAATTCGAGTCCCTCGCTATGCGTTTACTCTCCCACCAGACTGCAAGTTCCCTGCCTGCAGCCATAAGTTACCTAGAGCACCCACACAGTGCCAGGCACCTAGAAGGCGCCCAATCAATTCGGAATGAGAGCTCTACCATGGCCCTACCATGTAGAGATCATGGCCCTACCATGTAGAGACCATGGCCCTACCATGTAGAGATCATGGCCCTGGAGCTAGGTCTTCATGCCCCGATGCCCAGTCCTGCTCACAAGGCAAGAAATGAGCCCAGTGAGCATCCACACGTGATGTCTACGTCCTCTCACAAGACTAGGACAGGTCAGGGAGGGATGTGTAACTGAGACGGTTAGAGACCACCTCTCCGGGTAGATCCCAAATTCTTTCTGAGTGAAATCAAGGTTACATCTAGGGAAATAGGGGAATAGAGGCCAAGAAGAGGGTTTTAAAAGGCAGAATAAAGCAAACTGGATGGGGATAACATTTAACATAGGAAATCTGAAAACAATTCAGAACCATTTGGCTATGAAATGTTTGTTCAGGGTTTAAGGTGCACCTTATCTTATTTCATTTATCATCAGGACACCTTTCCCCACAATTTAGAATCTCTAAAATTGTGGTTGCATCTTACAATAAATGGTATCTTAGCACTGTCATAGTTTAATGGGCAGAATTTTTTTTCATTAGTGGTACATGATATGAGGGTGCCCTAGAATCAATGGTGTCTTAAACTTCATGATATGGTATTTTACTCTGTGAAAGGGTATGGCAGTTGTTTTGATCTGCTGCGTTAATTGAAAGTACTCAGCTTTAGCAATGGGTAAACTCTAAGTACTATCTCAAAAAAAGAGTATCTCAAAAGGCACCCCTTCACATATTAAGTCACTGAGTAACTATTTTGAGAGCCCAACTGAGCACTTTAGTTGATCACTCCCAAAACAGTGAGCAGGAAGAACTCTAATTCACAGAAAGCTCTGTTATGCTATATCGTGAGTAACAACATTCAGGACCCAAAACTCAGGAATAAAAAGAGCCTGATTATTACCATTTTCTGTTCAATTGGTTCTACATTTGTAATTAAGTCTGCGCCTTCTCTCCAACACTGTGGAATGTTGATCACTTACTACACGGGTCAGAGGAAAAAGACTTGAGACTCTATTTCAAAAGATAGGAGGAAAATTCTAGCTTGCAGTTGGGACAGACTCTGAAGACTATTTTGAGACAGTAGTCTTTCACCAGATGAACCCTGTGGTAACTGTGGTATTATTTGGGGTTTGTAATGCTTTCAGTGTTTACAAGGTCAAATCTAAATTCATATACTGGAAATGTGTTCTATTTTCACTGCTGAATACGGGCTGCATCAATTTATTTGCTTATTTTTAAATGCGTCTTCTGGCCTTTAGAAGCTATTATTTACATAAAGGTAGTTTTGAACTTTACAAACATGTTGGATGCTACCTACTGTCTACATATTTTAAATAAGGTTAGATATGTACAAAGCAACAACCTATATCCAAAATAAGAAAATGAAAGATGGAAATCATTGCCAAATACCTTCCTAAATCATATTTTAAAATAATCATTTTCACAGATTTGTTTTTATCATACTGAATTAAAATATACTTTCTTAAAATATTAAACCATATGAATATCTAAATCTATTTTCAATGTTTTATACAAAGAGTATGGAGAACATTTTTTAGAGCAATCAACAGGTCTACTTTGGGCAGTTATTTCATTTAATGATTATTACCACCCAGTGTCTGTTTTTTAATATTGACCTAAGAGACAATCTAAAAATGTGAATATTTATCTTAACCTTCTTTAAGATCTAAATTCACTTTTCATCTTGGCTTTTCTCATTTTCACCTTGTACCTGATTACTTTACAAGGCATATGTCTCTTTCTTCCTTTAATTGCTTTTTGTACCTCCTTTTTCATTTTTTACAGAATTGCTTGTTGTTAAGCAATGTGCATAACATTAGGATATACATTCATTATTCTAGAACGCTGTCTACTTGGTATTATTTTCCTCTATTCCTTTACCTCATTTGAATTGACCTAAACTGTACTGATTTCTTTTGACATTTCTTTCTGTCAAAACATGTTCCCCCATCTTCCTGTCCTTTGATCACTACTCAATAGCTATTGTATTCAATATTTAGCCTCATGCTTTTCTGTTCTCCATTGTTTTTGTTAAGCTCTGGTGGACAGGCTCATAGCATATGACTATTTTTCTTCTTAGTCTACTCTGCCTTACTTCTTTCTTTTGTATTTAAAGACATTAGAAAGACATTTCTTATGAAATTTAGGTCACTTCCTATTATTTTCCTTTTATCACTTTTGCTCTTCCAGATGTTGGTTTTTTCAGGACCATAGCACCTGTTCTGCGCTCTTCCTCATCTTACTGTAGTGATTATAATACTGACTGTGCTATAATCCTATGAAACCACTTCACTTACCCAACTTAAATTTGTTCTATTTTTCAATGAGCTACAATGCATTTAATTTATTTAGCTATGGGAAGCTGCCCAAAACAAAAAGTTCCCCCAGAAAACCAAGGAACAAAACAAAAAACTAAGCACGTCAATTACTTACATATACCATAATTTTCTTTTCCATATATGTCTGAATAAATATTTTTGAAGAACACAAAGAGCACACTTTACCTTTACCAAACCAAGCTAACTTGTAGCCTAACTTGTACTGCTGGGCTCATATAGATTCTTGTTCCTATTATTATTCTTGAAAACAATGATTTCTAAGTAGAGTGTGGACGGGTTTATGACACAGGATTACCTGATATTCAGCTTGACTTACTCTGGTCATAACCTTATAAGGTCTTGCTTTTCTAATTGTAAAAAGAAAAAAGTGATGATTCTTCGCCTATTAGAACACAGGGATGTAACAGAGTTACAGAATAAGTTTAAGCAAGATTCATTATGGATAAACTCTCTGGAACAAAGTTGTTCTATCAGAAATGTCAGAGATGTGTATGGGTACACATGTTAATATTAGTATATCCTCTTCACATCTGGCCTATTAATACTTTTCAAGTTCTATTTAATCTAAACTTTGCAAGTATACCCTTCTTAATATTTATTTGTATGACTCCTTTCTCTTGAATACTGGACTGCACAGTCAGATGAAAGGGCTCAAATTAATTGATCTCATAGTCAAA
Source organism: Balaenoptera acutorostrata (assembly GCF_949987535.1). Lineage (NCBI taxonomy): Eukaryota > Metazoa > Chordata > Mammalia > Artiodactyla > Balaenopteridae > Balaenoptera > Balaenoptera acutorostrata. The sequence continues at coordinate 17,398 of NW_026646718.1, forward strand.
GGTTCTTACCATATTTCAAATCGATCCTAAACTGAGAATTTGCTTCCATTTTTTTTTTTCTTTTGAAGGTGGTTTATAATAAGTTGAAAAATAAGAGTGGAAACTAAATAATAAACCGGAAAAAAATGTTAATCACTTAAAACAAATGATAAAAACATGCCAGCTATGTCTGTCTATAAACTCTATGGCTTATTGAGAGGCAGCTCATGTAGTTGTTAAGAGTATAGGCTTTGGAGTCAATCGGCTTGGTTCTCTTGACTATTTCATTAAAATGAAAGCTAATAAAACTTATGGAGCAGTAGAACATAGTGGCTAAGAAGGTAAGCTTGAAAATTTATAAGGAAATGCACTGAGTTAAGGACAGTCAAGATAATTTTGAAGAAATTACAAAGCTCTAGGACTTACACTAGTAGATATCAAGACTTATTATAAAGCCATACAATTAAGAGAGTGTGGTATTGGCACAAGGATAGACAAATAGATCAAGGCAAATTAACAGAGATGGGAACATATGTATATGTATAACTGATTCACTTTGTTATAAAGCAGAAACTAACACGCCATTGTAAAGCAATTATACTCCAATAAAGATGTTAAAAAAAACCCAGAGAGTTGATATTACAGTCTCCCAAGTCTGAAGTCAGTCTAGAGGCAGAATTCCTTCCTCCTCAGGGAATCTCAGTCTGTTTTTTTTTTTTTTAATGGCCTTTAACTGATTAGATGAGGCCCACCCACATTAGGAAGAGTCCTCTGCTTTACTCAAAGTCTACTGATTTAAATGTTAATCACATCTTAAAAACATCTTCACAGCAACATCTAGACTGGTGTCTGATTAAAAACTGGATACCACAGCCTAGCCAGGGTCACACATAAAACTAACCATCACACTTGCATAGGCAAAGAATAAGATAAGACCAAAAAAAGCATGAATCATAAAAAATTGATAAATTGGACTTCATCAAAATAAAGAACTTCTGTCTTTAAAAGCAAATGTTAAGAAAATGAAAATGAAAGTCACAGACTGGGACCTGTATCTGGAATATACAGAAATCTCTTACAACTCAGTAGTTTAAAAAAATAAAATAAAATATAAGCAAAAGATTTCAACATACCCTTCATTACAAAGGTGTGGATGGCGAACAGAACAGGAAACAATTGTTTAAGTCATTAGTCATTTGGGAAGTACAGATTAAAATCACAATGAGATACCACTATACACCTATTAGAAATGGGTAAAAACAAAAACAAAACAAAAAATTAATAATATCCAGTGCTAGTAACAATGCACAGCAAATGGCAGTCTCATATTCTGCTAGCGGGAATGCAAAACAGTACATTCGATTCAGAAACAGTTTCCCAGTTTCTTTATAAAATTAAAACATACACCTACCATGTGGCTCAGAAATCACACTTATTAACTCAAAAGAAATGAGGATAAATATCCAAACAAAAACCTGAACACAAATGTTTATATAGCAGTGTCATGCATAATCACTCCAACTGGAAACAACCCAGTGTCCATTAACTGGTGAACAGATAAACTGGTACATCTGTACAACAGAATGTGACTCAGCATTTAAAAGGAATTAACCCCTGATATGTGCAACGGCATGGATGAATTTCGTATGCATTATGTAAAGGGAAAGAAACCTGAGACAAAAAATTACAAACTGTATGATTCCATCTACACGGCATTCTGGAAAAGGCAATAACATAGGGGCAAATCATCATCATCATCATCATCATCGTCAGTAGTGCCAGAGACTGGGCGTATAGGGAGGGAACTGAAAGGGATAGAAATATTTTATATGTCGATTATGGTGCTGGTTACACAACTGTATACATGTGTCAAAACCCATATGACTATGATACAACTATTAATGGACAATTCTACAGTCTGTAAACTATATCTTAATAAACCTGACTTTACAATATTGGCAGTGAAAGCCAAAAAGATGAAAAAAACATCACATTAGGATGAAACTTAGTGGGGGAAGAAAAACTGAAATACGAATTCAAAAAGAAAGGATGTAAAATTTCAAATTGGTAAAGAACTTTTTCACATAATTTTAAATGCTTGTTCACACATTTTTGAAAGAAAAATAACGACTGTCAAATCACTGTGGTATGTAAGTTCCACCTGATACACTTAAGAGTGACATAACAGCTTTATTTTTAAATGTCAGTTTATAATACACTGGAAATTTTATGCTTTGCAACCATTAAACTTACTTTGAAAAGTTTTAGCTATCATTCTAAAAATGCACAAGGAAATGCATAGTTTTTAAGAATCCTTTTAGAGAAATACAAAGACTCCTGCTCTAGAAGATAGCTTCCCCCAAACTGCCACAGATGGTTTGCAGGTGAGGCAAGATACTGAGCTCCAAAGTCTCTTGGGCAGGCAGGCTGTTTGCCTTGAGCTAAAAGTAACTTGTCTGTTTACCTAATGTGCTTTTATAAATACTCTCATTGTCTCTGAATGCAATAAGGTGAAAGAGATTGTAAGACACTGTCCTAGAGAAATTCTTGTACATGAGTACAGATGGAAAGATACAAGAAAACCTACTGCACAGTTAACTGAAATACTGAATAACTGAACAACTTAAACGTCCATCCACAAGCAAATGGATAAATAAAATGCAGAATTACCTTTCAGTGAGATTTTACGTAGCAGTGACAATGAATGAGCTACAAGAGCTCTATGTATCATTATGATGAACCTCAAAAACTGAATGTTGAGTGAAAAAAATCAAGGTCATGATTACATACAGTATGACACCATGTACAAAACATCTGAAAACATGCAAAACAAGATAACGGATTGTTTGTGAATAAATATCTATGCAGTCATACTAAAACATGCACAAGATTGATAAATACCAAAATATAGATCATATGGTTCTCTCCAGAGAGAAAGGGTAAGAAATCAGGGAAGGATGCATAGGGGTTTTCAACTCTTTGTGTAATATTTTATTTCTTAAAAAATCTGAAATAAATATGGCAAATGTTAAGACTGAAGAAAGCTAAGTAGCTGAAATGCAAGTGTTACATTATATTACTATCTATGCTGTTCTGTGTTTAAAATATTTCCAATGGACACACAAAAAAATGAAGTATGTATTTGGTATCCTAAAATTTGGCAGGAGTTCTGGTTTATTGTAGATGTCGTGATTTATAACAGATACAAAATCTTCAGAGTCTGAAGAATCAGAAAACTTGATCAAGCCTAGAGATTAAATATACACGTTATTAACTTTTTAGTTAGCTAATTACTGGAAACTAAACCCAAGGCCAGTCTGGACATCCTCCTCAAGTTCTAAGAAACTTAAAGAAAATCGGATGCACTTGAATTGGTAAAGATCGAATATTATATCTAACGTAAATAACTTACTTTTCTGTAGTCTTTAATAAATGAATTCATTGATTCATCCGACAAGAACTGAATGACCATGTGCTCTGCGCTAACTTGAATATCCAGAGGAATCAAGACAGAACAGACGCATCGCTGCTCTCACGGAACTTTATAGTCAAGTGTAAGAAACAGACAGTAAGCAAACAAAGAAAAAAGATCGTCTCAGAGATTGGTTAAGTGCCATAAATGATATAAAACTGGGTAGTAGAGATTTATTGTTAGGGGGAAGGAGGGATAAGGTGAAGCCACTTTGGATACAATAGGCCTCTCTGATGATGCAATGTTTAAACAGGGAACCATAGTGCAAAGACCCAGAATAGAAGGTAGCGAATGTCTTGAACAACCAGATGCGTGGGACCGCATAAGCATAACAAAATAGACGTAAGCTTTACCAAGCCTATAGAAATACAAGGACATTTATCCTCAGGTAGTAGTTTAAAAGTTTTACAATTTTTTTAAAACAGTTAAAACTAGAAATACCTTGTTTCCTATCCAGGAGCACTTTAAGTATCACACCTCAGTCATCTAGCTTGACTTCTTATCTGGTATTTCAGTAAAAATAGTACTTTGGTATTATACTGAAATAAAATAACACTGAGAATAAAATAACAAGGAATCCTCAAGGTGCTTTCTGAATGACACCAGTAAAAATCAACCTTTTTCTAACATACGTACCAACCATTTAGAAAAGACAACAGACTGTAAATATATTCTTGGTAACAGATGTTATGGAATAAAGCAAGCAAGCTAATGCAGGGATCAAAAAAGCAGGTGACTATGAACAGTAAAATAATATTACAGTAAGACATTAAACATCTGTATCATATTTCAGCACATGTGTTAATACTCAAACTTTTCTTGAAGCTATAATGTATTTTCTTGGGAATGGATATAGTGAACAGTGGATCTCTTCACTTCAATCAGAAAAAAATAATCTAAAGTAGACTTACAGAGAGGCAAGCTCTATCAGCTATATTAGTTATCAGCTATATCCCAGATGGCCATCTAGGGGTATTTAAAGACTATTACCTACGTCATTGTCTAATATACTGAGGTAGACAATGTGGTTAACACAATGAGAATTACAAGGAAGGAAATAAAACAGAAAATGCTGTCCTGTCTTTGTTCATAAACCATGATGCAGTGATACTTTCCCTGTTTGCAGTTCTAATTGCTACATCTCAGAAGATGCCAAAAAGGAGGTATAGAAAGAATAGTGGAACTAAAATTAGTGGTCAAGAACCAGACAAGCCTTCTGTAGGAAGATGGAAAAACAAAAACAAAAAGAATTCAGATCCTCTAATCCAGAAACACAAAGGCTGAGGAAAGCCTATGAGATCAGGAAAGGTTTGCATATGATAATTAGAATGATTTTCCAAATCTGAAAATTAAGAGCCATGAAACAACAGTGAAGATTAAAAGAGGTCTATGGAGACAATTTCTTTGAATCATAGCTGTATGGAAATGTATAAAACATCTTATCCATGAGGTGGAACAAAATGAAAATAATTTTTAAAAATCAATAAAATGTTTGATAAATCATGGATTCTGAAGCCTGCGTTTGGATCCTGACTTTCTACTTATTAGCTGTGCAACACTGGACAAGTTTCTTAACCTCTCTGTGTCTCAGTTCCTCATCTAAGAAATGGTCGTTGTGAGGATGAAATGAATAAAGAACAGTGTTTGACACATAGTAAATGCTTTAAAAACTTTAGTCATGACTCCATGTGCAGAAAAGAGTTAACATAGCTGTCCTGACGGCCATACTGCTTACAAGGATGGCCCTTGGCTGGCCTCCCACCAACATTAAGTCATAAGAGTGGATCACTGTGCTGAAAACTCTTCGTGCAACAATATGGTTTATGCTGAACCTCTGCTTTCCTTCTGGGAGTCTGGAATTTTGGTACATGCCAGGCAGAGAATGCCTACGTGATCATCCCACAATAAAAATTCTGGGTGCTGAGTCTCTAATGAGCTTCCTTGGGTGGCAACATTTCACACATGATGTCACAACTTGTTGGAGGAATTAAGCACATCCTGTGTGACTTCACTGAGAGCAGACCCTCGGAAGCTTGCACCTGGTTTCCCCTAGACTGAGCCCCGTGTGCCTTTCCCTTTGCTAATTTTGCTTCATATCCTTTCACTGTAACAAATCGTAGCTGAAAGTACAGTTACATGCTGAGTCCTTCCAGCGAATCATCAAAGCTGGTGGTGGTCCTGGGGCCCCATCAACACACTCAGGCATAGATTATTATTAGCAATTATTTTACACTAGGTGTAAGTACAGTAAAAAAATGAATTTTAATAAATCTGGAAGTTCAAGAAAAGAGACTTTTATATATAACACCTTGATGAAAATAGAAAACATTGTATTGTTTCTTTTTGTAAATAATGGATGAAAAAAACAAGTTGAGATTCAATGGCATGTTCATTCAATTATACCGCTATTTCCTGATAATATGCTTTCATGTCACGTGAAAATAAATATTTAGCTGTTACACCTTTCTAAATGACATTCAAGACAAGAACAATAAGTGGTCAGAAATACTTGGGTACATCCTTCAAATAGCAATAGAAGATACAGCATAACTAAAATGCCAGAATCACTAAACTGTAGGAATGCATCACTAATTTTACATATTTTCATCATCTCTTACAAGTAAATGGTTAGTCTTCCCCAAAACTTAATAAATCCAATGCTCTGCCCAATAAATCTAATGTTCTGTCTAAAAAATCAATATCTGGAAAAGAGAATTTAGAAAGAAAAGCCTGAGAGAAAAAGTATTTAATAATTCATGTGAGTTTCTAATTTTGGATAGTCAGACCAATTCCCCCACTGAAAACAACAAAAATGGTAAATAAGATACTAAAACAAAACTACCTTAAAGGCACTGAGTTAAAAAGATAGTGGGAACAGGCCATATTCTTGAGGCAGCTTGAATCCAAGGAGGTTAGTGGAAACTCAGCATCCCAAGGCCACTTTTGCCTTGGGGTGTCGGTCCATATCTGAACTTGAGCTTTGGTTTTGTGGCTTCATGGGAGAAGAGGCCAGGAGTCAAGATCCAGGGCTTGCCCAACATGGATCATCTCATAGGATAACTTTCCCACGTTAAGCTGATACCCAAAGGGTAAGATGGAAGTTGCCTTGAGCAAAGAAGTAAACGAAAAATAAAAGAAAAAATGATAAGCTATCTCTGAAAGGTTATGGCTATTGATTGCCCTCATGTAGACTGGTACCCTGAATCTGAGCAAACCTTGAGTGGGTACAAAAATTTCAACCTGTGAACTTGTTTTAACACGGTCTTTTACTGATAGTACACACACACACACACACACACACAAATATCTTAAGTAAAATATTAGCAAACTGAATCCAACTGTGTATAAAAAAAAATACCATGACCAAATTGTGTTTACATTTATATACACACACACACATACACACACATATATATAAGCCATTCAGCACATTAACAGATTAAAGTAAAAAACCAATATCATCTCCTCGATAGAGAAAAAGTATGTAATAAAATTTAATGCCCATTCTTGACAGAAACTCCTGTGCTAGACTAGGGAGGAACTTCTTTAATCTGACACAGGATATAATTATAAAACATCTATAGCTATGATCAAAGTAAGTGATAAAATGTTGAAGTCTTTCTCCCCGAGTCTGGGAACAAGATATTATCAACCCTGGAAGTACTAGCCAGTGTAGTTAAGTCCAGAAAAAGAAATTAAAGGCATAGGATTGGAAAGGAAGAAAGAAGATGTTACTATTTTCTACTGGTATCATAATCTTCTTAGAAACGCCTTTAAAAATCTACAGATAAATTTAACAAGGTTACTAGATATAAGATTGATATACAAAAATAAATTACATTTCTATTTAATTGTTTCTGTAAGTAATTAAAAAACAATTTTCAAAAGCTACCATTTTAATACCAACAAAACTATAAAATACCATATTCTAAACTCCAAAATTGCTAAGAGACTAAATCTTAATTGTTTTCACCACAAAAAAGAAATGCTCATTATGTTACCTGAGAGAGGTGTTAGCTAACACTAAGGCAGTGATCATATGGCAATATATAAATGTATCAAATCAACACATTGTACAACTTGTATACAACATTATATGTCAATTATATCTTAATAAAAAACTATAAAATATGTAGGAATAAATCCAACACAGAAAGAGAAAAACCTATTTGCAATATAGAGTAGTGATTAAAAGCACAAACTCTATACCCAGGCACCTTGGTTTAGAAACCTGCCTCTGCCATTTACTAGTTGTAGGATCTTGGGCAAGTCAATTAACCTCTAGGTGCCTCAGTTTCCTGTGTGAAATATCCCATATTACTAGGACTACCTCATAAGGTTGTTAGGAAGACTGAATACAAAGTAACAGAATGAGGCCTGGCACACAAGAAACCGTTAAGGGTGCTTTAGAAAGTGACAACCATAATCATTATGATGATGATACTGGTAGTGTGATGGTGTAGAAAATTATAAAAATTTTCTGAAAGGCTTTAAAGAATACTTAATTCAATGGAAAATATACCATAATCATGGATAGGTAGGCAATATCATTAAGATGTCAATTGTCCAGAAAATCTGCAGACTCAATGCAATGTTAATTAAAATGTGAACAGAGTTTTTGTCTCTCAATAAGCCAGTTCTGGAATTTAAAACAAAAGACTCAATATAACCAATACACTGCTGCAGAAGAGAAGTAAAGAGGGAGAGTAGCCCTACAGATATTAAGATTTTATGAGGACAATGTGGTATTCGTGCAGGGATAGGGTAAGTGACCAAAGAAACAGAATAGAAAATTCATAAACAAAGGCAGAATGGCAGAGCTGTAGAGAAAAGAGGGCAGTCAATAAAAAGAGCTGAAAATATTGGTTATCCATATGGAAAAAAAGTGAAATTAGGTTCCCACACACTCTATGCCATACTAAAAAATCAACTCCAGAAGAATTAAGGACTTAATTTACAAGAGCAAAACTTTAAAAATTATGAAGAAAATACGAGTATTTCTCTGACCTTGAGATAAGAAGGGGTTTCTTAAATAAGACACAATCACTCTACTACAAAAAAATTTATAAATTCAAACAAATTAAATTTGATTTATATTTCAAAAAAGATACCTGTAGAAAGTGAAAAGATGAGCAACAAACTGGGAGAAGACATTTGTTACCTGACAAAATATTTGCCCCAAGAACATGTATAAAGAACAGGTTCAAATCAACAGAAAATGCAGCAGAAAAAAAATGGGTAAAAATGACAGACATATTTACAATATACAGATAGACAATATACAGATATATAACAAACATGAAGAGATATGATAGATGAATCATTATTAATCAGGGAATACAAATCAGGCCCGTGATGAGTTATTATGCCCACTCCACTAGAAAAGATTAAGAAGTCTGACAATACCAAGTCTTGAAGAAGATACAGGTCAACAGACTCTCTCACATACTGATGATTGGAGTGTAAATTAATACAAATGATTTGGAAATATCATTTGGTATTATAATATTTTGGCACTAAGTAAATATGCCACTTTGGAATAATGTACCGTAACACTTAGCTTATTTATACAACCTGCTGGAAAGACTAGCATGTAAACACTAGTTAAATAAGGAAGGAAAACAGTGTACATTACTTCCATAAAACTAATTTAAGGAAGTATGATAAACAGTCCTTTTGACGCTAAGTAACTAAAAAGATGCCAGCAACAAAAAAGCCAAATGCACTGAAACCTATCAGTCAAGGAAATCTAGCTGTAAAAATACACACCAACTTTATATAAAAATAGACAGTAAAGCCATGATTCTATAACATATATACTACAGACTGAATGTTTGTATTCTCCCAAAATTCTTATGTTGAAACCTAACCTGCAAGGTGATGGTATTAGGAGGTGGGGACTTCGGGAGGTGATTAGGTCATGAGGGTGGAGCCCTCATGATTGGGATTAGTGTCCTTATAAATGGGACCCCAGAGAGCTCCCTTGCCTCTTCCACCATGTCAGGACACAATGAGAAGACGGCTGTCTGTGAACTAGGAAGCAGGCCCTCACCAGACATGAATCTGCCAGCACCTAGATCTTGGACTGCCCAGCCTCCTGAACTATGAGAAATAAACTTCCGTTGTTTAAGCCACCCAGTCTATGGTTTTCTATTACAGCAGCCCAAATGGACTAAGACACCACTGCAATGGAGAGCACACTACGCTGTGGCTGAGAGACCTTGTTCTTAACCTTGATTTTACGCCCATCTCGGTGTGCAACCTTGGGTGGATTATTTAAACTCACATGTGTAAAATAAGAGACTGTACCAAGTGCTCTTTAAGAATCTTTTTATTGGTGTCTATAACCCATAAGAAACTATTCTTATCAAGAATTAGCAAAATCGTGATGTAATTTCCTTATATAAGTAGCATGATATTTAATCCAGACTCAAGTGCCTTTGGATAATAACAATGTCCACAAGCTCTGAGGAGAGAATGAAGCATTAATAGAGCATTACTATAGGATTAGTTAAAAGAAAAAGTTGTTTTCCACACATAGAGTTTCCAAGTGGTGGATGAATTTGCTTTTTGGTAGATCAGAGGTGTTTTATGGTACAGCCTATTAACTACACTGAGGGAAAAAAAAATCATAATTTAAGTATTAAGATTTAAACATGAAGCATTAAATTCTATAATGTCAAAGAATCTGAAGAGTAACATAAATCTTGCAGAAACAGTGTTCAAACAGCCTAATATAAAATAGCAAAGATCAGCAGTTGTTCAAAGACAATGTAAATACTTCAACAGGCAGAAAACACAAGACCCTATTAGTATGCTCAAGTGATACGACCCACATTCTCTATATAATTTTAGACTTTGGACATGTCAAAGTCTATTAAAGGAGAAAGTCCTTTGATATCCCAGATAAATGTCTAAAGATACCCTAATAAAAAAATGAAAATACAAGCCACAAACAGGTAAAGATTTTTTATGACTCATAAATGAAAAAGGATTAGTACTGAGAATATGCAAAGAACCCCTATAGATTAACATAAAAGAGACAACTCAATATTAATACATGGGCCAATAATATAAATAGGCAATTGACAGAACAGGAAACCCAAATGGCTAGCAGACATGATGCTGAACTTTACTAGTAATCAGGGAGATTAAAATGATAATAAAGTGCTATTTCACACTCATCAGCTTGGGAAAAACTACAGAGTTTGATAACAAGTGTTGATGAGGATATGGATAGAAAGGAATTCTGATGCACTGATAAGAGAGAACGTGAAAGACCACTTAGGGAGCAAGTCGGGTTACAGATTAGCATGGCTCTGACCCTGCCATTCCACTCCTAGGTACATGTGCTCTACAGGATAGCTCCCACATGTGGACAAGGAGACACTGTAGCCCATCTGTGATAATAACAAATGAGTCTATCAACAGGAGAATGGATATATAAATTATGGGACACTTATATAATAGAAAAAAATGTTCCGGGGAAAACTTGCTTCTCCCTGTCTATTTCCATGCAGAGGGACCTCTTTTGGAGTAACATTCCCAGCCTCTCTCCACCTCCTCACTCATTCCTCCTAGAGAAACAATTGGTGTCCCCTTCTTCTTTTCTCTGTAAGAGGCACCTGACTGTGTGGGGCATACACAGTGCTCTGCTCCCCAGTGCTATGCGGACAGAGCTCCGGTGGGGAGTCCCAGGCTAACTGCACAGCCTGTGATTAGAAGGGTAAACCTTCTATTTAATCCTGGCTGCATACTAGCAAGCCTGTCCCTCCAACAGAGCTATCTCACAAATAAAGCTGATATTTTTATCTACCACTCTCTAACGCTTGCATCTATTTCTCAGTTTATTCTAGATGGCAAGAGAGGGTGCTAGTTATTGTACCTCCTCAGGCTTCAACAGAATACTATACAGCAGGGAAAATAATTGAAAGATGCCAGTATCAAGGGGGCTAAGTCTTTAAAATATAATAAGAGAAAAGGCAATGTGCATTTATGTAAGCTTGAAAGATAAAACAATACTATGTATTATTTAAAATACATAAATCCATATCATAAAATATAAAGACATACATGAATGATTTTAAAAATTCAGGATAGTGGTTATCTCTGGGGCAGAGGAAGGGAAATGCAACCAGGCAGGGTGACCCAGTGGACTTCTCAATCATGTTTGGAATGGAATGTTTTGTTTCTCAATCTGGGAGGAACATACATATTTTTTTCAGCCTCAACTATTTCAAATACACACACACACACACACGCATGCACACACTTACATACCACATGTACATCTACAAGAGAATAAGCAGCAGAGCAGGAGAAGCTACGAGAACTGCCTGAAGTGGCCTGCCCTGTTAGTCAAGCCTGGCCAGCTCTTTTCCAGACCCCCTGGAACCAAGCCAGTGGGAAGAGGGATTGTCCATGGCAGGAGATGGATACTAAATGTAGTGCTGGCTTCTACAGTGTTATTCTAAACAGGAGGAAAATCTATTAAACCACAGAATCAGCGAGAGTTAGAAAGGATAAAGCAAAACAAGAATCCAAGGAGTGGAATTACTAGCAGCAAACCATTGAAAGGCTTCTAGAACTTACTTTTGCTAGAATGAAACCTAAACTATTGCCTTTAAAAACATCTTTTTATTAATTATCTCTAAAGGAAGATTCAATAACTGCTGTTAGTAATGCATCTCAATGTCTTATAAATCACTAGAAAGTTTAATTCAGTGGAAATTTTCAGTCAGTATATTATGACTACATATGGTCTGAAGATGCACAGAAAGGAGATAATCTGTATTATTTCCTGATTCCCTAGGCTAAATCAGACACTCTGAATCATCGTCATAATAATAGAACAGAGTCTGCAAATCTGTGTTGCTTCATTTAAAAGAATATATATATTTTAAACTTTCATATATATTTTATTAAATTGTTAATTTTTAACAACTTATTTCCTCCAGAAGAAAGGTATTTAAATGATAAATTCTTTTTAGCCTGATGCACACGCAGGCCTCAAAATCATTTTTTCTTGTCTTGTGTCTCCAATGAAGAGGAACAAATGAAGACTATGTTAACATTACAAATCACTGACATTTAGACTAGATATTCGGTCCTTAATACACGTTATGATTTGCAACCTAGGGATAAATAAGATGTTAGAAAAGGTAGCTGACCACCGACTGAAATAACAGATAAAATGCAGGAAAGTTGCTTTCCAATGAAAGCCTATCACATTTTCTGCTGCATCAGTCTATAACTGCCCAGTAGACTCATCAGTTTCTTGTGCCCAGCATGGATTCAGAAAATATCTATTGAACAGAATTTAACTGATAATTAGAAAGAAACATGGGAAGATGGTGAGGATCCAGGAAAGGATACTACAGCCCACAAGCATGACTTTGTATACTGGGAATGCTCAGAAAACCTACACATCTTGAGGACTCAAACATCTTTCTTTAACCCTTCATCTCCCTGCTTACAAGGTATAGAAACATAAATATGTATTTATACAGTATGCTGAGATATGGCATGATACAACACAGCACAGAGAATAAAATAATACCGTATCATATGGGGCAGCATCCGTGAATAATCCATCATCTTGCCCCCCTCCACCTTTCAAATTTCACTGCAGATCTTGCCTCTTGCTCACTGCAATCCAGCCACTCTGGTTTTCTTTCAGTTTCTCAATCCTGCCAGGCTTATCCCCACATCAGAGCCTTTTTAACTGCTTTCCCTCTTTCTGGGCAGCTCTTCTCCCAAACGGCAATCAGCTTTTCACCATCTAGGTCTTATTCCAAGGTGACCCTCCCAAAACGCCTTCCCTTACCTCTCCATCAAAACCACCCCCTTGTCAGTCATTCTTTCATTTCTTCTGTTTTACTTTCCCTATAGCACACTATCCCTACCTGAAGTTAACTTGTTTGCTTACGCGGTTATTGCCTGCCTTCTTACTACTAACTGTGAACTCCTTGAGAGCAGGGACCTTGTTTGCTTTGTTCATGGCTCTGGCCCTGGGACCCAGAAAGGGACCAGGCACACAGTAGGTCCTCAGTAACCATTTAATGAATTAACAAAAATATGCCTGCTCAATTTAAAATCCCTCAATTTCAAGGCTTTTTCAAAGAATGTAACAAATGCATTCCCTATTTTACCAAATTCAAAATCCTGAATATTGGGTTTACTTAAAAATGGGGGAGGGTAGAAAAAAATGGAATAGGATGAATATTAGAGAGCCGATCCCACTGCAAAGTGAATGCTATTATTTTACATATTTTTAATCACACTGATCCGATCCATTAAAAACCAAAAATAAATCCTTCCACTATTTTTACAGTAAGCACTAATTTAATTATATTCTGTTACTACAGCTATTACATTTTCTATCCAAATTGCATTGTACTTTTCTAGCAATGATATGAGCTATCTCAATATGTCGCAGGTATTCTTGTAGTCTGAGAAACAGTAAGAGGTGAAACACAATATGAACATATTACTGTATAAAATGCTTATAAAATGTCATTCCTTCTCTCAGCCAGAAAAAGGAGATACAACACATTAGGTCAATCATTAGGAGAGTAAAAGCCCATGAACAATGAATGCATCTGTGTTATGCATGAATCTGGCTCTCTTACAGGTCTACTAGAATCTGAATAACTGTGTTTTACTGAATACACATTTAAAGGAGAAAGTCATCCCTTAAAAAAAAAATTCAAGAATCATTCAAACATAATTTTACTGGCACCGTTTCGGAATCTATCTTGAGGTATTCCAAGTGAAATTTAGAACTCCTCATTTTTCAAGCTGACCTGTTACAACTAATAGGTTTTAAAATGATGAACAGCCACAGAACCATAAAAAAGATTCCATTTTATAAAACCAAAGATCATTCTATCTGAAATGAAGTTTCACTTTTAAAACATCAGGCATTTGAAAAAAAATCATACGCTCCTGGAAGCAATGGGCATTTTCCATGAAAGAAAATGTTACTGGGACACAGCAGCAGCACAGAAGTGAAATATACACTGTCAAAGAAAAGCTGGTTTGCTATTTGGCAAATACAGAGCTTATTTCCATATAATGGGTAGGAGAGAAGGGGAGGGGAGACTCCAAGATTATGTTCAGGAAATTAGGAGAGACAAAACAGAAGTATGGTATTAGAGCATGTAAATAATCACAATTTATTATCTACTTTTAAGACCCCTTTCTACTGAAGTGCAGAACTTTAAAATGCAGTAAGACTGTGGTTAAAGAAGCATTTCAAACTATATCTCCTATTTGCACACAGTAGGACAAAAACTCAGGGGCTAATGGGGCAAAAGGTATGGCTTCCGATGGAGTCCTTTTGGGGGTGGGGGCTCCCAAGATCACCCTCAAGTTTGATGATTTGCTACTTTTTCCTCTGTCCTTGGGTCAAAGTAAGTCACAAGGTCAGCTCAAATTCGGAGAGAGAGAAATAAATGCCTCCTGATGGCAGGAGAGTCAAGACCCTTTGCAAAGGCCAGCACCAACAGCGGGCAGGGAGAGGGCTGGTTGTGGCCATTTTTGCAAACAACCGACCACCGCAATCTGTGAATGCACGTGGCCATTTTCCAGTGAACCGGGTCTCTGAGTAATATGGCTTTGGTGGATTAATGAGAGATCTGTTAACTCACTGAGTTCCATGTGAGAGATGTGCTATAGGGACCATAAAAATTGCTATCCTCATGCATGCACAAGGGACATGGAAACTTGCACCTTGGGGTGTACAGCAATGTTCTGATGATCGTGAGGGGTCTAATCTCTGCCCCTGAGCACCTGTGAGAGACAGATCACACACAGGAAGAGCAATATAAGGCAGGTAGCACACACTTAGAGCAAAATGAGAGGTTGGGAAGCTACCATAACAAGCACTGGGAAGAGGTGGATACTCACTGAGGAATGGACTGATCAGAACACATGATAGAGAAGGAACCCGACCTCAACCTGAGGGAGGAGCAGGGCTCACAGAGCAGGGAGCAGGGGAGGGGACATCCCAGAAAGGAGCTATCATGCACAACGGAGGCCACACGGAAAAACAGCAACATGTGTTTAGGGAACTAGTTCATCGCGAAGGAAGTGAGAACAGAACAAAGTAGGAGCCAGAGGGTAGCCAGCCTATGTGAATACTGAGTTTAGAGTTTGTTCTTACAAATGCTGGTGAGGATGTGGAGAAAAGAGAACCCTAGTGCACTGCTGGTGGGAATGTAAATTATGTAGCCCCTACGGAAAACAGTATGGAGGTGCCTCAAAAAGCTAAAAATAGAATTACCATAAGATCCAACAATTCCACTCCTGGGTATATACCTGGAAAACATGAAAAAACTAATTCAAAGAGATATACATAACCTGATGTTCATAGCAGCACTATTTACAACAGCCAAGACATGGAAGCAACCTAAGTGTCCATCAACAGATGAATGCATAAAGAAGATGTGGTATATATATACAATGGAATATCACTCGGTCACAAAAAAAAAAAAAAAAAGAATGAAATTCAGCCATTTGCAGCAACATGGATGGACCTAGAGAATATTATGCTTAGTGAAATAAGTCAGAAAGAGAGAGACAAATCCTGTAGGATATCACTTATATGTGGAATATAAAAAATAATACAAATGAATATATATGCAAAACAGAAACAGGCTTACAGATATAGAAAATAAATTTGTAGTTACCATAGGGGAGGGGGAAAAGGAGAGGTGTACGTTGGGGTATGGGATTAATAGATACAAACTACTATGTATAAAATAGGAAAGCAATAAGGATATGTTGCATAGCACAGGGAATTACAGCAATTATCTTGTAATAATTTACAATGGAGTATGATCTGCAAAAATACTGAATCACTATCCTGTACACCTGAAACTTATATAATATTGTAAATCAACTATACTTCAATAAAAAAAAGAAATTCTGGCCTTTAGCCTCTACACTTAGATATAAGGCCTAGACCCCTGGACTAGGGTAATGGGAAGAGGGCTGACAGCACAAAGACACTGAACAAGCAAAGGGACTTGGTGACTGAATGGATTTAGAGCAAGGACAGAAAAGGAAAAATCAATGGCTGTGAGAATGAATCTGAGAAAATCGTGGTATCACTGACAGAAATAGAAAGAAAGAGCTGACCTGAGGACAAGGAGAATGACTTTTGATTTAAATATGAGATGAACTGAAGGTGACAACAAGCAACTTGAAACATTTTCAGCTATGCGTTAACTGTGTGACTTTGGGAACATTATTTAACCTCTCTAAGCTCAGTTTTCTCATCTGTAAAATAGGAATAATAATAGGTGACTGTGAGGATTGAATGAAATAATGGCAATGCCCAGCACTCACTAAAGCACTCGAAAAATGACAGATATTTTGGCCATCATTATTATCCATCTTATTTGACAAATTGCCCAATAACTCTTTTTTGTCACATGAACTTATGACTATCTGATACACCTCTTATCAGGGTTTTTTCTTTTTTGTGTTTTTTCCCAATACAACTGAGATAAGTCAAAACACTCTATTCTAATTGCAGTCCTTGTAAATTTTCCACAGCATTAGAGTCTGAGCAATTTACAACCTGCAGGAGGCTCCAGGTCTATGACAAATCCATCACTGCAAACCATTAGACCTAGTATGTCAGCTGATCCAGCTGGATTAGATGTGAACATTTGACGGCTATGGTTTTCCCTATGAAGCAGTAGGTTTATGGGGCTTCTTTACATTGAAAACACGGAAAGAAAAATGCTGTACATGATTTAATAATAATTTGCAATATATTAAGGATCCCTTTGAGATGAAAGTTTTCTGTTTTGCTTTGTTTGTTCGGGGTGTAAGAAAATAAGATTAAAGAGAATAAGATTCTAGAGTAATAATGTAGCCATGAAGGGTATATTAGCAATGGGGAAACTGAGAGAAGGTAAATTCCAAGTAAATCTGAGAATTTAACATTGTAATTATCAGTAATGCTGGGCAGTGAAACACAAATATTTATCATGTACATGGTAGGTGCTTAATAAATATTTGTTAAATAATGCTGAGTGAAACTGATGATGGTGATTGATGAAACTCATGATGAAATTGATGATGATCAGTGAAACTGATGAGCAAATTATTTGCTTGCCCTTTGCTTCATTTCTGGCGATTAGTTCACTGTGCTATTAATCATAATTTTCTTTAAAGAGTAAGTAAACAAAAGGTATGGAAACAGAGAATCAAGGTATTTAAAGCTAGAAGTCCTTTAGGAGAAGAAACTGAGGTCCAGGGAGGTTAACAGACTTGCCTAAGTCAACTCCCCATAACATGAGATCCGAGCCTGAACAACTAACCAACAGCCCTGGGCACATCCCACCACCCCACGATGGAGAAGAAAAGAGTTACGGAGAAGCTCAAGCCAGTCAGTTTTGTGATTAGTTTGAAGATCTAACAAAAGGGTGAGATGAGTATACGGATCCTGAGAAAAAGGGACTTCAATTATTTAAGCCATAAATGTTTCTCATTATGATGTTTAAACAGGTCATGACAGCCTAAAATACAGATTTTTTTGTTGTTGTTGCCATTAATGCACCCACATTTTATAGTATTGCAGTATGAGGTTTTT
The DNA here is from genome assembly GCF_949987535.1 of Balaenoptera acutorostrata. Lineage (NCBI taxonomy): Eukaryota > Metazoa > Chordata > Mammalia > Artiodactyla > Balaenopteridae > Balaenoptera > Balaenoptera acutorostrata. The sequence goes on from NW_026646718.1 coordinate 35,457, forward strand.
GATTTTTTTAAAAAATAAATTTAGTTATTTGTTTATTTTTGGCTTCGTTGGGTCTTTGTTGCTGTGTGCAGGCTTTCTCTAGTTGCGGCGAGCAGGGGCTACTCTTCACTGCGGTGCGCAGGCTTCTCATTGCGGTGGCTTGTCTTGTTGCGGAGCATGGGCTCTAGGCGCACGGGCTTCAGTAGTTGTGGCACGCGGGCTCAGTAGTTGTGACTCACGGGCTCTAGAGCACAGGCTCAGTAGTTGTGGCGGATGGGCTTAGTTGCTCCGCAGCATGTGGGATCTTCCCGGCCCAGGGCTCGAACCCGTGTCCCCTGCACTGGCAGGCGGATTCTTAACCACTGCGCCTCCAGGGAAATCCCATGAGGTTTTTGATATTTTTATCAAAAGATTTTATGACCAAATTGTCAGAAATCAGGGAATTTTATAAAAAGGGTGTACAATTTAGCTTAAGTGTTTTCATATATCCACAGCCTTAGGTCCATGAAAAGGCTTATAGCCATAGATTATATAGCTCTATTTTTGACTGCAAAAATTTATATGCTGTCCAGATCTTTACTCTACTGAAATTGAACTGGAAAAGGCCCTTAACTAAAATTCCTTCAAAATTATAAATTGTAGTAGATCTGACTGATAAAGAGATTCAAAAGCACATGGGGAGAGATGTAAAAGGGAAAGAAAGGCGAAGATTCTCCCTCACATGATGTGTATGCCTATTTGTGTTTCCAATCTGGAGTCAGAATGTCTGAGTCAAAACCAAATTCTATCAGTTACTGTGATCTTAGCCAAGTTACTTGGCCGCTCTGTGTCTCCGTTTCCTCATCTGTAAAATAGGGGTAATAAGAGTAGCCACCTCACGGGGTTGCTGTGAGGGTCACAGTTAAGACAAGCAAAGCATTTAGAATGGGGCTTGGTGTCCAGTAAGCACTCTGTGTGTCATCACACCCTCAGGTCTACTTACCTTTCCTGTTCCATCTCCTACTCTCTTCCACCCACTCTTTGTCCATGCTCTTCTCTCTCCTGGATGCTTTCCTTCCAGGGATTCTTCAAATGCTAACTCAGTTGCTAAGTTCCTCGATTACCCTGGCTGGAATTAAATCCTCTCGCCTCTTTGTTCTTCTACAGTAGGTACCATTTTCTACTTACAGTCACTCTGTGAAAGACTGTCCCTGTCTGATTTGTTCCTGTAGCCCTGAAAGTACCCTTCTCAGTGTCTGGCACATGGCATTCAGCAAGTATTTGTGGAATAAACCAGTATATAGGGAGAGTTGTCTTCTCCTGCCTTATCAACTGGTAGCTGTTATTATCACTATTATTAAGGAGGAAAGGCAGGTCCTAGGAGGCCCAAACTACTGATGCAAAGCTGAGGCAAACATCGTGACTGTCTTTTGGAATAAAGCATAATTTATGAAATGCAAAGCTAATTTAATTTCATGAAAATTCAGAGAATTTCTGGAACAAAATCAACGGACAATAAAACCTCAGGTTTGAAAGGAAGCCAGGTTGGTCACTACCCGGACTGGGAAGGGTGTAGTATTATTACTGTCATCTGTCGATTACCCATTGTGAAGAGGCGTGGCCCTTTCAAGATTAATCTCATTTGCCTGGGGTAAATTATCCCTGAAGTCAAAATCCTTTTATGTTCTCCTGCTTCTTTCTCTCTGACAGTCTAGACACTTTCATAAAATCAATAATAAACAGTGAGTGCCTACTATGGGACAAGCAGAGTGTTTTTCATGCATCCACTCATTTGATCCTTCAAACAACTCTATGGTGTTGGTTCTCTTAATATCTGTTATTTACAGGTGAGGAAACTGAGGCACAGAGACATTAAATAACTTTCCCAAAGTTTACTGGCTAGTTCAACTCATCTTATTTCAATCCATCTCCCCACATTTATTGTCCTATATGGGGGTGGGAAGGGGATCAGTGTGGAATATCTGGAATATTCAACTGCTGGTGGGAAAAAGGGCTAGAGGAATTCTTCAGGGGCAGGTCAGGTCTGGTCTGCTAAGAGCCGGGCAGGAAGTGCCAATCGTACGAGCTGCAATGAATTTCAGGGGTCAAAGGAACCCAATGAACTCAGGCTAGATCCCCAAATCCTGGGGGAATCCACACTGGTAGGCAAAGCAATGGACTCTCTGGGCAATGGTAGTATGGGGACTCCAGCAGACATTCCAGATGACACAGTCATTTCAGAGCAAGGATCAGCCAGGAGCTGGGAGAAGGTGGAGTCCTGATCGTCAAGACAGGAAGCTAGAAAAAGGGAAGGAGAGTCTGGGACAAGCCTTTGTGTTAATCAGGAAAATGTAAGAAGCTGGATGTGCTGAGCTGGACTCACATTGTGGGGTTAAGAAGGTGAGTTTGCGCCGGGGGGGTCGCTGGGATCAACCCAGATAGAGGTTATTCCTCACACTGTGATAGGAGACACCAGGTAAACCACAAATCCGATCCTGTTGCTTCCCTACTTAAAACATTTCAATGGCTTCCTGTTGTCCTTAGGATCAAGTTCAAACTTCTCAGCGACTTACAAGGCCATTCATGACCCAGGCCCTGCGTACCTTTCCAGTCTCATCACTCTGCATTTACCCTTCTGGCCCCACCCACCCAGGCAAACAAAAATGAGCATATTCAACAGCAGACTAGCTACAGTTAACAACCCTTAGTTATTCAAAGGGTCAGGCTCCCCTGCTGCCCTCTGCGGATACACTCTGCCTAGAACACGTTCTCTCTCCCTCTGCCTGGCTATTTCCACCCTCCAGGTCTCCCATCAGCCACCACTCCCTCTGAAGTCAGCCTCCGTGCCCCTTCCCCAGCCTGCAGTCAGCAGCCTTCCTGCATATTCCCACAGTGCTCTGTAGTCATCTTTCAGGATTAACCACCTTGGATTCTGACCACCTATCTCCCCAACTAGACAATAAGCTCCTAGAAGGCAGGGCGGTGCCTGTCTTGTTTACTTTTATATATTCCCAGTGCCTGCAATGCAGTAGATGCCAACAAATATTTGTTTCCAAAACAAAGAAAGAGCACAGGACAGAGGCACCTCCTCTAGAGATCAGGGTGCAAAGAGAAGACAAGAGTGCACGGTGCTCACTAAGTGTGAGGTGAGAACCATGAAGCCAAGCAGGGGCCCAGGGAGGATTTGGAAACGTTATCAAATATGTAGGGAGGGTCTAAATTGCAGTCACTGATTTGAGAGCTATACACAGTGTGTCCAATGCAGTCACAGAAATACAGGGGTCCCTTGAGTGCCCAGGTCACCTTGGGTGTTGAGAGCTTCTCATAGAAGACATGAGAGTCTGACTCCAGAGTTTTTATCATGTGGGGAGAAGCAGGAAGAATGACAGTGAAGGGGAAAACACAATATTCAGAAAAGTTAAACTGCTATCTCTTTGGAACTGGCATGAGCCTGCTAATAAGCAGCCAGGGAAAAACAAAGAGGTAAATAAAGAGAACCGGGAACGCTGTGGTGTAATATTTGAATGTGGCAAAGGGGAAACCATAAAGACCATTTTGTTTTAATCATTAAGAAAAGTGCACCTAGTTCACATGCTATGGATCAGGCTGGGGGGGGGGGGCGGGGGAAAGACAAATTAATCTAAGGCTATTCATTTTGTGATAGCTTAACGCAAACAACTTTTAGCAACATTATGAAGCCAGCTAGTAAAATAAACAGAAATGAAGTCCAAGGGATTTAAAGATGAAAAATTTGAGGGGTGGGGAGAAAGAACTGCACAAAGCAAAACGGACAAAATACAAGGCTAACCAAACAAAAGCTGAATCATATAAATAGGCATTGCCGTGTGCCCTGGAGGACTGCCAAGGACAGTGAATTTCAACAAAGAATGCTTCTGCTACCAGTTTGGAAAACTTCAGTTCCAGGAAGGCGGGAGGGAGGCTGCAGCCATTGCTGAATGACACGGGGAGTGTGGGGCGGAGAGGCAGGCTCGGTAGACAAACGCTGGAACCTTCCCCCAGCAAGCCATGAACAGGCAGCTCACTCTCTCTCCATGCCCTCCCACGTACCCCACACACAGCCGGTTATGAGAAACAAACCCACGGGCAGCGGCCTTCTCGGGCAGCGGCCTTCTCTTCTCCATTTGCAGATCAAAAGACCACTGTAAATGCCTCTAGGCTACCATGCTAGTATCCAAAGTGCTGAGATGGACCCAGTCCCTGCGGCCCAAGTCCAACGAAGCATTGGCAATTATCTGTGAACTTGGATGCTGGGGACAGAGCCCCGGGCTGGGTGTGGCATCCTCCCTGGAATAGCCCGAGTCCTACGAGCAGTACTGTAATCCTCGCAGGGATAACCACCACCACCACCAGAACAGCCCCCCCTGCCTAAGCATTTATCCCATGGCAGGCAATAGAACTAGACCCTTGGCATGGATTATCCCTGTGAAGCCCCCAATCAGCCCTGATTTTCTTAATTTTACAGCTGTTCACTCTACAGATAAGGAAACCAAGGCAAGTTAAGATATTGATACTTCTCAGAGGTCTCACAGCCAACAAGCAAGGGAGCAGGGATTTAGATCCACGCAGAGTTATTCCCGGACAAGCTCTCTTAATCAATAAAAAATAAAACCCAATAAAAGAAGGTGGATAATCAACAAGCACTTATTAATGGTGGGCATGCTGTGTACTAAGAACTCTGCTAGGTTAAACTGGGTAAAATGGTTTCTTTAAAAAAAAAAAAATGAGGAAGACTAACTAGAATTCCCTTTACTTAATCTGTAAAAAAAATTCTTGAACTTTATTAGCCTTTAAAGAAAAAAGGGTCCCTACTCTAATATCTACCATTCTCCAATAAGTATGTAGGTTGCTCAAACCCCTACAAGAAGCTAACAAAACAAACCAAAAGAAGAGTTGATAACATCTAGCTCAGTGGCTTTTTTGGGGTTGGCATTACCCAAAATGCAGACTTAGCGCCAAACACTGGGAGACCTGCGAATCTGAAGTTCCTTAAGATTTCCTTAGCGTAGTAATGCTTTCTCCTCAAATTTCTGTATTGCTGTCTTTATTGAGATCTCTGTACATTAATATGTGTTTTTTTAAAAATATGACCTATTTTTCCAATGGGACTGAGGGGGAAAAATCACAAATGCATATTTAAACCCACAGAATATTTAAATTCTCCCAAATTTTATCATACATTTTTAGTACTTTCTATTTGAGATGAAAGACAAAAACGTGTGTGCATGATTAATTGTCATGATGAAAGAATACTGGGCAGTTGCTTAAGAAACGAGAACAACAAAGGAATAAACTACTGCAGGCATCACCAGGACTCGAATGACACTGCTCTGTGTACTCGATTTCCATGGCAACTAGCAATGGGAAGATGAATGTTTCATAGTCACTCCGCTCTGCGGTACACGTCTATAAATCAAACTTACATAAAGAGCACAAGATTTCTGCTGTGGGCTGTATGCAGAACCAGTTTATTTTCCTGTTACTGTATAATTATGGAAAAGCAGCACAGAACAATGAGGTCATCTTGAGTGGGGAACAAACTCAGAAATTACTAATACACCTGAGGCATAGAATGCCATTCGTCTCGCAGGAAACCAGACGCAGGCAAGGCAGACGGCGAATGGAAACCCTGCCTGCCTCTGTCAGGTATGGTCCTGGCATTCATCTGCTCTGGCTGAGAACTGCATGTTGCGTACCTGGCGTGGGCTCCCTCCCGCTGCTCTGCTCTGAAACGTATGTAGGGGCACCTTAGTTAACTGCCTCCTGAATGAAACTGCAAGGTTTCATTCTGATAAACTGGGCAGAAATGATACACCATGTTTCGTATGAAAGTTTACTGAGGCTGAACAAGCATATACTTGTTTTTATTCACACCCAAAATGGCTCATCTTGTAGAAGTCAGGATGGAAAATTAACGCTTTGGCATTGAATTGGGAGTCAGGAGGCCCAAGTCTTGACCCTAGTCTGTGTAACCTTGGGTAAGCCATGAAGTTCAGGTAGCTTCCATTTTCTTAGCTATGTTACGAGAGACGGTGGATGTGATTTTTAAAGTCTCTGCCGCCATCTGCTTCCATGATTCTGTATCTTGAAAACTCAAAGGTCTGAATCAATCAGATCTAACCAAAGATATTAGTTGTGCTATTCCTAAAAATATATATATATATATACCTTACACAGTTATACTTTTAAATTCTATACTGGCTAAAGGGCCTAAGTCATAGTGTTTTATGATTACCATTGCATTGAAGCTTTCTTCTGATTTGTTTCAATTTTTTAAACACAGTATATGCTCTGGAAAACATAATGAAACCATCAGAGTTTTAAATGCCAAAAAAAAAAAATTGTTACAGATGATCCTAGAACTGATTTTTATGATAGAATATAAACAATATTTAAATCTAAATAATCTTCCTGCTACCTAGATAAGGGCTGCCTATCAATTCCTACCAAACGGGAAGTGTCCCGCTTCTTATAATTAATTTATTTTTTATTATTTATTTATTTAGTTTAGGCTGTGTTGGGTCTTCGTTGCTGCTCGCGGGCTTTCTCTAGTTGCGGCGAGCGGGCTTCTCATTACGGTGGCTTCTCTTGTTGCGGAGCACGGGCTCTAGGCGCGCAGGCTTCAGCAGTTGTGGTGTGCGGGCTCAGTAGTTGTGGCTCGCAGGCTCTAGAGTGCAGGCTCAGTAGTTGTGGCGCACGGGCTTAGTTGCTCCACGGCATGTGGGATCTTCCCGGACCAGGGCTCGAACCCGTGTCTCCTGCATTGGCAGGCGGATTCTTAACCACCGGACCACCAGGGAAGTCCTGCGTCCTGCTCCTTGAAGTCTGCAGCTCTCAGAGACATGGTGAAGCTTTCCTGGACCTCATCTCTGGAAGAGTCATGCTCAGTAAATTTTGTGGAACAAATAAATGGATGGATGAACAAACTCTTAGTAACACCTTTGCTACACCTGTCAGAAATCTTATATCCCCTTCCCCAGTCTTACATGTTTAGGCAGATTCAGACCAACACATAAATATCCCCGGGATAGACAGGCAAATATCTGAAAACTAGATATAACTAGATGAGTGTCTGTTTTGTGAGTCTGTGAGTCTACAAAACCCTTGTGAAACTTTACAAACTAGAAACAGCTCTTCATTAGTGGAGCACCAGGCGTCATCAGACACAGAGAGGACCTCCTGTGCTAAGGCCCTGGCTGAGTCCAGGATACCATGGGGGCTCGGAAGTAACGGAGGCACAGTCCCTGCCTCACGGGAGGGAGAACACCACCCAACAAGCACCCGGAACCTCGTCTAAAGCTTACACCACCTCTGGGGAAAAGACGTTATGATCCTCGCTTTACAAGGTGGGAAAACTGAGCTATAGAGAATTGGTATGTGATAGTTATGAAAAATGTAGGGATATTCAAAACCTGCCTTCCTGAATTGATAGGCAGCCCTTATCTAGGTAACAGGAAGATTATTTAAATTTAAATATTCTTTATGTTATAAAAATCAGTTCTAGGGGGCTTCCCTGGTGGCGCAGTGGTTAAGAATCCACCTGCCAATGCAGGGCACACGGGTTCAAGCCCTGGTCTGGGAAGATCCCACATGCCACGGAGCAACTGAGCCCGTGTGCCACAACTACTGAGCCCGTGTGCCACAACTACTGAAGTCCACGCGCCTAGAGCCCGTGCTCCGCAACAAGAGAAGCCACTGAAATGAGAAGCCCGTGCACTGCAATAAAGAGTAGCCCCCACTCGCCGCAACTAGAGAAAGCCCGCGCGCAGCAGCAAAGACCCAATGCAGCCAAAAATAAATAAATTAAATAAATAAATTAAAAAAAAAAATCAGTTCTAGGATTATTTGTTTAAAATGGGTTTTTTTGTTTGTTTGTTCGTTTTGTTGGGTTTTTTTCTTTTTTTTCTTTTTTTTTTACTTTTTAAGATTGATAGTTTCATTAAGTTTTCCACAGCATATTCTATGTTTGGAAGATTGAAACAAATTAGAAGAAAGCTTCAGTGTGATGATAAAACTCTAAAACACTATTAATTAGGTGCTTTAGCCAGTACAGAATTTAAAAGTATAATTGTGTAAGGTGTATATTTTTAAGAATAGCACAAGTAGGGGAAGTCCCTGGTGGTCCAGTGGTTAGGACTCGGTGCTTTCACCTCTGGAACCCGGGCTCAATCCCTGGTCGGGAATTAAGATCCCGCAAGCAAGAATAGCACAAGTAACAACTTTGGTTAGATGTGACCGATAGATTCAGACCTTTGAGCTCCTGACTCCAAGGCCTCTGTGCTCTTCTGACTGCATCTCAGGACACATTCAAGCAACAGACTGTTACTCTACTGGACTTCTTGGGCACTAAAAAACAAAGTTACACAAACACACCTAGCCCCTAAAAGGCCCATTAATAGTAAAAAAAAAAAAAAAAAAAGAAAAAAAAAGTAGTAATAATATAAAACAATATTTCTTAAATCTACCGTGCTAGCCCACGTTATGGCCCGCACTTCCACTCCCCAGTCAGCAGGTTAACGGCTATTTCCAGGATGGAGCCAGGCATTATACAAACATGCAATTTCCGATATGTGAACCCTATGGGAGCCAATGACATCTTTACAGAAGTTTATTAGAAATGTATTCTGCTGTCCATCAGAGACACTTGGTTTGGTTCCTAAGCTTAGAAGATGCAGTAATTTGGGCACACATTTTTGGCACTGATTTTTCAAAAATTAATAAAGTAACATTTATTAAGAAAGCCTCCAGGTTAACCTCTTTGCCTTCCAATTAGTTTCTTATCAGAGTTTTTAGCACCACCAACTGGTTAAAGAGATCAACTACAAATCTGCTTGGCTCTCAATCTGCTTTGTTCATTAAAAGAGGATCATACATATATTTCACATTTAATTTATGTTAAAGTAATTTATTTCAGTCACTAAATAAAATTAGAAATGCCTTTCCTTGTTAGTCAAATAAAAAATAATCCACTTTGGCTTTTTCACTTAAGAAGAAGGTACATTTTGCTTAGTAAGTCATTAAAGAAAACTAAATCTCCCACTAAAGCTAATCTGATTTATTCTACCGTAAACTCATACTCAAAAAGCAAAGACTAAGAACTACAGTGAAAATTAGAAACTAAGAGAGAGATAGCAAACTACATGGTATTGAATACTATGTGAGTCTACAGTGTCTATATAAGACATTAATTTAATTGGAAATAAAAAAGACTGAGGAGGTAATTTCACATTTTTAAAAATTTGAGCTTTTTCTATCAAGATTCCTGACTTAGAGATGAATGCTGCCATGTGACACATGAATATTTACTGCCATTTATCTTTCCCTCCTGTTTAATTGAACCACCTCTAGCAATGGATGGTGTACAGAGAGCACAACTGAACACTTGGGGTTCAAATCTGATTTCTGTACAATGAATTAATTTGTGAAAATAAGTATTCCTGAAGAACTAAGTCCAATTTTTTCCCCCGAACAACCAATTTGTGGATACAAGTTGTCTCTGAAAAGTGCATCCAGCCACTTGTTGCCATGACGCGTCTGTAGCAGGCAGAATAGATGGCGCCGCACTGTAACAAATTTGGTCACCAGCAGAAACCTCTCTACTAGACAATGTACAAGAGGGAAGGAAAAAGAAGGTTCCATCCAATTTATTAAATTTGACTCTGATAGCAGAGTTCTGTTAAAAGCTTTCTGCTAAGAGTTTAAAACTGCTGTAATAATTTCACGATGATAGCAGTTTAAATCTCTACACAAATGGGTAGTCAAGTTCATATTTGTTAAAGCCTCTGACTCTAAATCTGCAAATCAAAGTCCAGTAAAGAAGATAATTTGCAACAACCTAGATAAAATTAAGGATCAGCAGCTGCCCTACCCAATTTAACACACAATTTCAACATATGAACTTTGAACTTCATTCTATTCCTTTGCTCATTTATTTACTCATTCATTCTTTCACTCATATATCCATTGAATATTCTCTCTCCAGCAAAGACAGTTAAATTTCTGCAAAAAGGGAAACAAGAATAAGCCTCTTCTACTGTCCCCTCCTCTCCTTGGATGAGAGCCTTGATATGCCATCTCCAAGGCAGAGAAGATTTCCATTTGAAATCATGAATGGATTACCAGGAACCTTAACAATAAGAAGACTTGGGTTACGAAAAGCATTTTATAACTTTTATTGTTGTTTCTATCCATGTTCTTTAACATGACTCTTGAATGATACTTAAAGCTAAGTGTGTTTAGACATTTTAACTGTAAATTTTGTCTACTCTACTATTATTATTAGACAGCAGTATTCTTAAATCAAAAAATACAATTTTGAGGTGTAACAAAAACATCTGTGCATTAACAAGTACCAGCAAAGTGACTGCCATCAAATTAAAATGTTGATTACTTGTTAATTTCCTACGACTTTTCTTCTTTAACCAAAAGATAAAATGATTGAGAAGTCTAAGTCCAGTTTGGCTTGAGGTTAGCAATAAAGGTGCTCAGCTTTACCTGTAGAATAGGTATGCATAATAGCTGATGTGTAGATCACTGCATCAATTCAGCAAGGTAATACTAGCAGGTGTTTAATGAATGGGAACTGCCGTCATTGGTACTGGGTTGGCACGGTGTCACAAAAGCTGGGGAGGAGCAAGCATCAAGGACAGGGTCCCAGGCAGAGTGCTGAGTGTCTTGAGTAGCTGGCAAGAATAAAAACTTAGAAAAAGGACAGGAGGGCAGCCTAGAGGAACTTAGGTACGAGGAGTAGCTTTCTAGGCTGCGGAGACTGAAGTATATCTGCAGGCAGGGATGTTAGTTATAAACAGGAGAGGGGTTAGTTATAAACAGGAGAGGGAGTGACTGATGGAGAAAGGTCTTAGAAGAAGGGAAGGGGATGAGACAAGAACAAAGGGGAGGAACTAGAAAAAAAAAAGAAAAAAACTAGAAACAGAATTGAAGGAAAACAGAACTCTGGAGGTGAAGAGGAAACCCAGGCAGAGGCCATGACCCTGTCCATGAAACAGAAGGCAAGGTCACCTGCAATGCACAGCAGTAGGAAAGGTTTGGTACAAATGTGACGGAGAGCAAGTCAATCCCATGGTGTGTGACATGCTAGTGAACTGGCTTGGGGTGTTATACCAAGAAGAATTCTGAGTCTCATCAGAAGAGTGTAGGCCACGGGTATACAGAGGTGATGGTGATAGCACACATGCCAACGATTTGCCATCCCTGAAAAAGGGAACTGAAAACAGATGAGCTAAATTCTCCTGGACGATTTCAGCACGAAAAGGAAAGCACTCTGGAATGACACAGGACCAGGGCTGGGGAACTGTGTACAGAAGATGGATTTGGGTGGTCTAAACACTTTGGTCAAGTAGGCACAGCAGTGTCTGCCTGACCTGAGAACTTGGTTGCATCCCGGGATAGGCAGCCGGGAGAATCAAGGCAGGCAGCCGGGATCAAAGCAAAAGGATCCAGGAAGGTGGACACAGAGCTCTGAGATCTCTCAGACATGACACTTGCTGGGAGACGGAGAGGGAGAGTATTGAGTGTGGTGTGTTTGGAGGAGAAGGTAGATGCGTCACAGAAAGAAGACAAAGGGAAAGCTCGCTCCAGGTCTCAGATTGGCGAGGAGCAGCTCCGAGGACTAGCGCACACTCAAGAGCCTGCAGTACAGGACCGCGGGCAGGTCAGAACCATGGCGGGGGCCCTGGATGGAGGCTCAGCCCAAGGCCTGGGTTAGAAGTGAAGGTAAGGAGGGGAAAGTGGTATCAGCATCTTGGGGCTTAGTCGCAGCTGAAGAGAACAGAGGGGGGAGATTCGGGGGATACAGCAGGGGAGGAAGAAGAAAGGTGGGGTCACGTGAGGGTCCAGCAGCCATGTTTAGCCACTAGGAACCAGTCCTGAGATTGTACCATTCTTGGTCCTTTTGGGGGGAGGGAAGGGAAAGGTGAGCGACAGGCAGGAGGGAGGGGCGGGAAAGTTACGGTTAACAGTATTAGTGCCTGTTCCGCCTCTCCTGGGGTCAGCTTAGGAACAGGGACAGGCAGGGTGAGGGAAAGCGCAGGAAGAAAGAGATGCCACTCGAAGCCTGTAGTGCACTGAATTCCTACTTGGCCCTGATCTTCTCCAGCAGCAGGTTGCAACCAAGGAGGGAAGATGAGCAGACAATACTGACAAGCTGGAAATGGTAAAAGATGATGCTAAACTCACAACAACTGATCAAAAGGGTCTTACAAGTGAATCAAAGCATAATCCTGCCTTGTAAAGAAGACAATCATAAGTTCAGCTTAGCACTCCCACCCCAGCTAAAGTGATGAAACCTCATTGGTCAATTTTAAACATTTTTTGCTTTTCCAGTTGATTTGGCAAAATCTTTCGCTATTGTGATATAATTCCAAAGGCAACACGCAAAACACAAGGGTTCCTATCAAAGCAACGTGATCTGGAATGCCTGCTACCGTTTCATGTAATAAAAGGCTGTATCAGTTTCCTTTTGTACATTTTTGTAAATAGTTCCTTTCATTTATGTGCAGATAATCAAATGAAATCTCAAATGTAACAATCCAAACCAAACCAATTCACATGAACAGGGAAAAGCTATATAATTGTGCAACTGGTTTACCAAGAACACTTCCAGGCAGAGTGAACATGCCTTACTTAGGTTTATGGCAGGCATTGTGGGGATGCAAAAGCATGCCTGGTTCCTACTCTCAGGACATCCATGCTGTTAGAAGAAGTGAGAAGGGAATATTACAGTGATTAAGAGCACAAGCAAATCTTCATTCTGTTACTCAGCAGGCAGCAGCATCAAGCAAGTCCTTTGACCTCTCCAAGCTTTGTCCTCATCTGTAAAATGGGGACAGACAGAGCCTAACCCAGGAGGTTCCTAAGAAGACTCCTTCAGACCAGGGTCCGGTACACAGTAAATACTCAGCAAATGTCAGTTGCCAGTGTTACTGTGGTTACTATTATTAGATGCAATACTCTCGCAAGTGCTACAGAAGTTCTAAGGAAGAAAAAGGAAATTTTGTGAGCTGGAGTGATCAGGGAAGGCTCCCTAGAAGAGAGAGTTCAGCTAAGTTCAAAGGAATGGATACCAGTAGATATGTGGATGGGGAAGTCAGGAGAGGAGGTGAGAGGGCAGTGGAAGAGAAATGAGATAGGATCAGAACACAGCAAGTAAATCAGAACAGTGGATTAGAATCTTTGATCTGGGCACGCCAGGTCTGTGTGTGGAGGGGCCTTGTATGTCAGGCTAAGGAGTCTGGGCGTTATCTGGCAGGGGATGAAAAGTTACTGAAGTCAAGAGGTAACATTAAAAAGTAATGCTAATTTACTCTCATTATCCAAAATTGAACGAGGAGGGTGGACCAGTGATTTTCAAACTTTAATACGTGCATATGGATCACCCAGGGATCACATTAAACACATTTGACTCAGTACGTTTGGAGTGAGGCCTGAGATCAGGCATTGCTAATCACTGCTAACAAGTTCCCTAATGCTGATGCTGCTGGTCTCTGGAGCTTTGAATGACAAGGATGTATCTCTTCAAGGTAGCCTGATGGAAGAGAATGCGTGGGTAGGAGGACGGTAGACAAGATGGCTAGACGTGAGGTCACAAACTCATAGGTCGGTATGCCATAGATAAAAACATAGCATTAGAAGCCCTTGGACTTCATTTTTTAAGCTATATCTAAGGGGGACAACTGAAACTTTGTAGTGAAACTCTTAATGCTGAGCCTATTTTTTTTTGGAGACATCTTAAAACAATGTTGATTTAATTATCTCCTATAAAATAAAAATTTCTTTTATTAAATACAAGTTTTTCTTATTTTATAAATACAACACACAGTATTATCAAAATTTCCACCCAGAAGTTAGCTATCGACTACCAAAGAAAAATGTAAGAAACACATTCCTCCTTCTACAAAGGCAAATGGCATGAATACATGCATGATGTGCGCCTATCGCTAACTTCAAGGATGACTGAAAGGGTTAGCAACATTTGGCCACAAGAAAGAAACCATGGCAGCACTTTCTTATGTGACAGCTGGATTAAAAGAAAAATAGTCCTCATGCTATTACAGCGAGAACAGTGTATTCTACCATATATGTAGATGAGGAATTGGAAACGTTGACCATAACACTTGTTATAGTGACATCTCAAAAACTAAAACCAGGGTTGGAGAGCAGTCAGCCCAGTAATTTTCTCTTGAGAGCAGTCTTTGTCACACTGACAGATCACATCTGTATTCACATGGTGGTGGATTCTGAATATTATCTGGGAGACACAGAGAAAATCAAGGAGACTGCCATGCCACCCTCCATGATAGATAACCCCACCAGTCGGTTCTGGAACAAGAAGAAGCACAATCCCCTCATGTCTGAGATGAGGAGAGTGCAGGCCTGAGAGGTTTTGGTGAAAGCCTGTTCGCTACATAAGCCATTCATTTATATAAAATTCAGTCACTTACTTGACACATACAAAACTGTGCTACGGGAGTTCTGTACTCCCATAAATATCCCACTTGTGCCTGTTTATATTAAGCTCACGTTCTAAAACTAGAAATAATTGATGTATGCAAATACCTATGTATAAGCATAAAGAAGAAAGATATTTATGACAGATTAGGAGTTTCAAGCAGAAGGAGGAGACAAGTTCCTTTTTGGGGTAGAGAGGGGTTGGGTAGGGTGTAGGGTAGGGCCAGCTTTCAAGATAAGAAATATTTTTTTAAAAGCTGGGCCTTGAAGGAGGAATAGAATTTGCATCTGGATGGGTTTAACCTAAGAAAAGACTACAAAATCTGGACATCTGGAATGTGAAAGAGATTAAATATTTCTTCCAATCAAAGAATACATCCTTGTTAACAGGAACTAATTAGCTTAACTGAAGAAACCAAAATAACACATTCTGTTTGAAAATCTATGTAATGAAGTCATTATTCTTCTCTACTTGTTTTCTGGTCCAGTTTCTGAGCTTCAATTCCTGCAACACCAATTCTAAAATTTATACCGGTAAAAAAAGACCATCCTCAAATGCAAGGATATATTTTCGTTCATGGAGCAAAATCAGTCAAGAACCCTCTGAAAAACTGACATTTTCTTAAAATGATTAGCATATAATTATTTCTATAGCTGGATTTTTAAAGTACAGTTGTATTTAACATATTACATGTGAAAGTAGTCCCCAGAGAGGAGAAATTCTGAGGTCAGTTTGAAAAGCTTACACATATTCATATTCCCCATTCAGTGATCACATGCAAGAAAATAAACAGAAATGGGAATCTCTGACAATAAAATTTTGAAACATAAACACTGAAATAAAAACCAAGGCATTATCATTGCAGGGAAGATACAAAAATTGACGAAATAAAAATTGGAAACTCAAGAAATCTACTTATTTGGTCACTACACTCACTAGGTACAGCTGGTAACAGCTATCTACCTATAGTCACAAAGAATCAGATACAATTTCTAGTCTCTTTTATACTTTTCTATACACAGAAGCATGTAGATACTTAGAGATCAACAATCATATTCCCCAAAGTAGGTACTCACTATAATAACTGCGATCTTGGTGAGGTCACCTGACTACATTTATAAGATGATCATTCTGAAGCACAGAATAATGATTGGGAAACTTTCTCCAGTTAGAGACTGTCCAAGACAATGATATGCAACAAGTTGGCTGCCAGCCGAAAGGAATTATAAGAAGCTAAAGAGCACAGTGAAGAATAACACTTCAAAAGAGATGCAAATGATCTGAAAAAATACATTCTATCTTATATCACTTTCCTCTGGGCTCCTTGGTTCTAAAAGACTCTTCCATTAACATGTTACTTCACGTTACCCAAGCTCATGAGGCCCCTTTCCCCCACAATAGCTGTGATAAAAGGCATATGTGATCTTTCTATCAAGAGGGTACCCATAACTCCCTTTTAAAATTGCATTCTTAAGCCCCTACACCACTGACACTCTGGCAATGAAAATATACTATCCAACAAGTCATGATGCTCTTATTCTCAACTAATTTTTAATAATCCCAAAAGGAGAGTTAGATATTCTATGTTTTTTGACCATCCCCATGTAATACGAAGAATGAGATTCTTAGACCAAAAATATCAGATATCACTTTAAATGTCTCCAGTTCTGACTGGAGAGCATTTTGGTATGTCAGTATTTCCGCATTACATTACTATCTGGCAATCCACCTGCACTCAGAGTCTTGGACACTGGTGGGCCTTCTGCACACCCATGTTTCATTTCATATGGCTGGAAAGCAGAAGCAGCTACCCAGAGCTTTTTGCCAATTGACAGGCAGTAAGAAAGTGCAAATCTCAGCGCTTACAATGAGATGGAGAAGGCTCCTAGGCATGGAGACGCAAACATACCCACACAGAGAAAAACACCAGCCAGAAATACCACAGGGTGCTGACGGTGGGCGAAGTCAAGAGAGCACATTAAGCCAGCTCCCTGACAATAGCTGGGGTTAAATCATGAACTGAAAATGTCTCTAAAAGAATAAAACAAAGAGAGGCCGTCAGAGATTAATTCATAAAAATCACATGTAGAATGAGAAAAATAGAAGGCAAAGCCACATGTGGTTAGAAAGCTCCTGATTGCATTTTAAAGGATTCTTGCCTAGATTATAAGAAATTAAAACCATAAGAAAATTATAAGTGAGGATTTTACTTATACTGGATATTTGGAGTAAGTGACAATGGACCAACAATTATTAAGTAACTAGAATGCATAAGGCAACATGCTGAGAACGGTGAAAGTTACAGATACATTTGTAACCTCAAAGAGCTTGTAGTATTTTATGGAGATAATCGTAAACACTGTATTTTTGTTTATTGAGTAGATGATTGAAAAAATTACACAACCATAGTACTATTAAATTTCAGAGAAAGGAGAAAAGGCTGTTCAATGTAAAGAAAAAAAGACTTTTTTGTGTGTGTTTATTGAGCAGGACCTTGAAAGATAGGTCTAATTTGGACAGGTAAGAAGTAGAGAAAAGCATTGCTGGCAAGAGCAACAGAATGCAGTATAAATACACATCACATATTCAAAGGAACAAGCATTATGCAAAGGGAAATACAGGAATTTGGGACGATGAATGAAAGATGAGTTTGGGAAGCGGGCCAGATGTTGGAGAGCCAGGTTAAACACTTTTAACTACTTTTTAGATTCACTAAAGATTTTTGAATGTTTAAGAAAATAAAAAAGTACTACAAGGTTTTTATTATGTTCTATTAGTATTAAAGAAGAAAAGATGTTTTTTGTTTTAAACGTTCAGTGCTAGAAACAGCCTGTTAGCTCAGATTCATTCCACTGGACAAACAGCGCTACTCAGTTCTCGTACCTCTTAAACTTCTGCCATTTGTAGTGGGTAGGACAAAAAAAGAGAAAGTTCTTCAAGAATAGAATTTCCTGAGAATTTCTTAATAATAATGAAACGTCATCCATGATATTTATTAGCTTCAGTTATTTTAGTGCACAGGTACACAAGTCATGATTATCAGCTCTAAGTGGAAAGCAACGTTGTAAGTTTTAAACACTGAAAGGAATCTCAAAATTTAAAAACATTAAGCCTTTTTTTAAATATCTTTAGAGGTAATATAAAGTAGTACCAATTTTTGTTTTTTACATAAGATATCACCTCTTGGTTTAAGAAAGAAACATTCCTCAAAACCCATCCCTCGATAGAAAACTTGCTTTCTTAATTTACATGAAAAAAGCTATAATTAGCAGCCCCCAAGCAATCAACCATTAAAAATAAAACCTCAAAAACTACTTCCCCCAATAAAGCAAACACCTCCATAAAATGAGAGACGAAAGTAGATACAGAAAGGCTTTGGGGAGATACTATAAAATAACAAGATACAGCAAAATAACAAAATGAAATGAAACATCAGTAGATATAGCTCAAGAAAGAAACGTAAGGAGAAAATAAAACCATAACAGAGGGAGTGCTTCAAGATGGCGGAGGAGTAAGACGTGGAGATCACCTTCCTCCCCACAAATACATCAAAAATACATCTACAGGTGGAACAACTCCTACAGAACACCTATTGAACGCTAGCAGAAGACCTCAGACTTCCGAAAAAGGTCTTGGTGCTCCTGCCTGGTGTCAGGCCTGAGCCTGTGAGGTGGGAGAGCTGAGTTCAGGACACTGGACCACCAGAGACCTCCAGGCCCCACATAATATCAATCGGCAAGAGCTCTCCCAGAGATCTCCGTCTCAACGCTAAGACCCAGCTCCACTCAACGGCCAGCAAGCTCCAGTGCTGGACACCCCATGCCAAACAACTTGCAAGACAGGAACACAACCCCACCCATTAGCAGAGAGGCTGCCTAAAACCATACTAACTTCACAGACACCCCAAAACACACCACCGGATGCAGCCGTGCCCACCAGAAAGACGAGATCCAGCCCCACCCACCAGAACACAGGCACCGGTCCCCTCTACCAGGAAGCCTACACAAGCCCCTGAACCAACCTTACCCACTGGGGGCAGACACCAAAAACAACGGGAACTACGAACCTGTAGCCTGCAAAAAGGAGATCCCCAAACACAGTAAGTTAAGCAAAATGAGAACACAGAGAAACACACAGCAGATGCAGGAGCAAGGCAAAAACCCACCAGACCAGACAAATGAAGAGGAAATAGGCAGCCAGCTGAAAAATAATTCAGAGTAATGATAGTAAAGATGATCCAAAATCTTGCAAACAGAATGGAGAAACTACAAGAAACATTTAACAAGGACCCAGAAGAACTAAAGAGCAAACAAACAATGATGAACAACACAATAAATGAAATTAAAATTTCTCTAGAAGGAATCAATAGCAGAATAAATGAGGCAAAAGAATGGATAAGTGACCTGGAAGATAAAATATTGGAAATAACTACCGCAAAGCAGAATAAAGAAAAAAGAATGAAAACAATTGAGGACAGTCTCAGAGATCTCTGGGACAACATTAAACATACCAACATTTGAATTATAGGAGTCCCAGAAGAAGAAGAGATAAAGAAAGGGTCTGAGAAAATATTTGAAGAGATTATAGTTGCAAACTTCCCTAACATGGGAAAGGAAATAGTCAATCAACTCCAGGAAGCACAGAGAGTCCCATACAGAATAAATCCAAGGAGAAACATGCCAAGACACGTATTAATCAAACTATCAAAAATTAAATACAAAGAAAAAATATTAAAAGCAGCAAGGGAAAAGCAACAAATAACATACAAGGGAATTGCATAAGGTTAACAGCTGATCTTTCAGCAGAAACTACAAGCCAGAAGGGAGTGGCAAGACATATTTAAAGTGATAAAAGGGAAAAACCTAAAACCAAGATAACTCTACTCAGCAAGGATCTCACTGAGATTCAACAGAGAAATTAAAACCTTTACAGACAAGCAAAAGCTAAGAGAATTCAGCACCACCAAACCAGCTTTACAACAAATGCTAAAGGAACTTCTCTAGGCAGGAAACACGAGAGAAGGAAAAGACCTACAATAACAAACCCAAAACAATTAAGAAAATGGTAATAGGAACATGTATATTGATAATTACCTTGAATGTAAATGGATTAAATGCTCCAACCAAAGGACATAGCCTGGCTGAATGGATACAAAAACAAGACCCGTATATATGCTGTCTACAAGAGACCCACTTCAGACCTAGGGACATATACAGACTGAAAGTGAGGGGATGGAAAAAGATATTCCATGCAAAAGGAAATCAAAAGAAAGCTGGAGTAGCAATTCTCATATCAGACAAAACAGACTTTAAAATAAAGACTATTACAAGAGACAAAGAAGGACACTACATAATGATCAAGGGATCAAATCAAGAAGATATAACAATTGGAAATATTTACACACCCAACGTAGGAGCATTTGCCTCAAACCTTAAGGCAAATGCTAACAGCCATAAAAGGGGAAATCGACAGTAACACAATAATACTTGAAGACTTTAACACCCCACTTTCACCAATGGACAGATCATCCAAAATGAAAATAAATAAGGAAACACAAGCTTTAAATGACACATTAAGCAAGATGGACTTAATTGATATTTATAGGACATTCCATCCAAAAACAACAGAATACACTTTCTTCTCAAGTGCTCATGGAACATTCTCCAGGACAGATCATATCTTGGGACAAAAATCAAGCCTTGGTAAATTTAAGAAAATTGAAATCGTATCAAGCATCTTTTCCAACCACAACGCTATGAGACTAGATATCAATTACAGGAAAATATGTGTAAAAACTACAAACACATGGAGGCTAAACAATACACTACTAAATAACCAAGAGATCACTGAAGAAATCAAAGAGGAAATCAAAAAATACCTAGAAACAAATGACAGTGAAAACATGATGACCCAAAACCTACAGAATGCAGCAAAAGCAGTTCTAAGAGGGAAGTTTATAGCAATACAATCCTACCTCAAGAAACAAGAAACATCTCAAATAAACAACCTAACCTTACACCTAAAGCAATTAGAGAAAGAAGAACAAAAAAACCCCAAAGTTAGCAGACGGAAAGAAATCATAAAGATCAGATCAGAAATAAATGAAAGAGAAATGAAACGATAGCAAAGATCAATAAAACTAAAAGTTGGTTCTTTGAGAAGATAAACAAAATTGATAAACCATTAGCCAGACTCATCAAGAAAAAAAGGGAGAAGACTCAAATCAATAGAATTAGAAATGAAAAAGGAGAAGTAACAACTGACACTGCAGAAATACAAAGGATCATGAGAGATTACTACAAGCAACCACATGCCAATAAAGTGGACAACCTGGAAGAAATGGACAAATTCTTAGAAAAGCACAACCTTCCAAGACTGAACCAGGAAGAAATAGAAAATATAAACAGATCAATCACAAGCACTGAAATTGAAACTGTGATTAAAAATCTTCCAACAAACAAAAGCCCAGGACCAGATGGCCTCACAGGCGAATTCTATCAGACATTTAGAGAAGAGCTAACACCTACTCTTCTCAACCTCTTCCAAAAGATAGCAGAGGGAGGAACACTCCCAAACTCATTCTATGAGGCCACCATTACCCTGATACCAAAACCAGACAAAGATGTCACAAAAAACGAAAACTACAGGCCAGTATCACTGATGAACATAGATGCAAAAATCCTCAACAAAATACTAGCAAACAGAATCCAACAGCACATTAAAAGGATCATATACCATGATCAAGTGGGGTTTATGCAAGGAATGCAAGGGTTCTTCAATATATGCAAATCAATCAGTGTGATACACCATATTAACAAATTGAAGGATAAAAACCATATGGTCATCTCAATAGATGCAGAAAAAGCTTTCAACAAAATTCAACACTGATTTATGGTAAAAACGCTCTAGAAAGTAGGCCTAGAGAGAACTTACCTCAACATAATAAAGGCCATATTTGACAAACCCACAGCCAACATCATTCTCAGTGGTGAAAAACTGAAACCATTTCCACTAAGATCAGGAAGAAGACAAGGTTGCCCACTCTCACCACTGTTACTCAACATAGTTTTGGAAGTTTTAGCCACAGCAATCAGAGAAGAAAAAGAAATAAAAGGAGTCCAAATCGGAAAAGAAGAAGTAAGCTGTAGATGACATGATACTATACATAGAGAATCCTAAAGATGCTACCAGAAAACTACTAGAGCTAATCAGTGAATTTGGTAAAGTAGCAGGATACAAAATTAATGCACAGAAATCTCTTGCATTCCTATACATTAATGATGAAAAATCTGAAAGAGAAATTAAGGAAACACTCCCATTTACCACTGCAACAAAAAGAATAAAATACCTAAGAATAAACCTACCTAAGGAGACAAAAGACCTGTATGCAGAAAACTATAAGACACTGACGAAAGAAATTAAAGATGATACAAACAAATGGAGAGAGATACCATGTTCTTGGATTGGGAGAATCAACATTGTGAAAATGACTATACTACCCAAAGCAATCTACAGATTCAATGCAATCCCTACCAGACTACCAATGGCATTTTTCACAGAACTAGAACAAAAAATTTCACAATTTGTATGGAAACACAAAAGACCCCGAATAGCCAAAGCAATCTTGAGAAAGAAAAACGGAGCTGGAGGAATCAGCTCCCAGACTTCAGACTATACTACAAAGCTACAGTAATCAAGACAATATGGTACTGGCACAAAAACAGAAATACAGATCAATGGAACAGGATAGAAAGCCCAGAGATAAACCCACACACCTATGGTAACCTTATCTTTGATAAAGGAGGCAAAAATATACAATGGAGAAAAGACAGCCTCTTCAATAAGTGGTGCTGGGAAAACTGGACAGCTACATGTAAAAGAATGATATTAGAACACTTCCTAATACCATATACAAAAATAAGCTCAAAATGCATTAAAGACCTAAATATAAGACCAGACACAATAAAACTCTCAGAGGAAAACATAGGAAGAACACTCTTAGACATGAATCACAGCAAGATCCTTTTTGACCCACCTCCTAGAGAAATGGAAATAAAAACACAAATAAACAAATGGGACATAATGAAACTTAAAAGCGTTTGCACAGCAAAGGAAACCATAAACAAGACCAAAAGACAACCCTCAGAATGGGAGAAAATATTTGGAAATGAAGCAACTGACAAAGGATTAATCTCCAAAATTTACAACCAGCTCGTGCAGCTCAGTATCAAAAAAAACAAACAACCTAATCCAACAATGGGCAGAAGACCTAAAGACATTTCTCCAAAGAAGATATACAGATTGCCAACAAACACATGAAAGGATGCTCAACATCACTAATCATTAGAGACATGAAAATCAAAACTACAATGAGGTATCACCTCACACCAGTCAGAATGGCCATCATCAAAAAATCTACAAACAATAAATGTGGGAGACTGTGTGGAGAAAAGGGAACCCTCTTGCACTGTTGGTGGGAATGTAAATTGATACAGCCACTATGGAGAACAGTACAGAGGTTCCTTAAAAAACTAAAAATAGAACTACCGTATGACCCAGCAATCCCACTACTGGGCATATACCCTGAGAAAACCATAATTCAAAAAGAGACATGTACCACAATGTTCACTGTAGCACTATTTACAATAGTCAGGACACAGAAGCAACCTAAGTGTCCATCGACAGATGAACGGATAAAGAAGATGTGGCACATATATACAGTGGAATATTACTCAGCCATAAAAAGAAACAAAACTGAGTTATTTGTAGTGAGGTGGATGGACCTAGAGTCCGTCATACAGAGTGAAGTAAGTCAGAAAGAGAAAAACAAATATCGTATGCAAACACATATATATGGAATCTAAAAAAAAAAACATCGTTCTGATGAACATAGGGGCAGGACAGGAATAAAGACGCAGATGTAGAGAATGGATTGAGGACACAGGGAGGGGGAAGGGTAAGCTGGGATGAAGTGAGAGAGTAGCATGGACATATATACACTACCAAATGTAAAATAGATAGCTAGTGGGAAGCAGCCGCATAGCACAGGGAGATCAGCTCGGTGCTTTGTGACCACCTAGAGGGGTGGGATATGGAGGGTGGGAGGGAGACGCAAGAGGGAGGGGATATGGGAATACATGTATATGTATAGCTGATTCACTTTGTTATACAGCAGAAACTAACACAACATTGTAAAGCAATTATACTCCAATGAAGATATTTAAAAAAAAACCCATAACAACAACAACAAAAAAGCCACATTGGACACAGCACAAAGGAGAACAGACACTGCTGAAATTATACTGAGAAACACAGTGAACAATTTGAGCAAAAGAAATAGAAATTAAACAATTTAAAAGGACTTCCAACAAAAGCACAATCAGCATTTTCAAAGAAAAAGAATGTGATTCAAAGATGTTAATGTTTGGACTTCCCTGGTGGCACAGTGGTTGAGAATCCTACTGCCAATGCAGGGGACACAGCTTCGAGCCCTGGTCTGGGAAGATCCCACAGGCCGCGGAGCAACTAAGCCCACGAGCCACAACTACTGAGCCCACACGCCACAAATAAAAAAGAATTTATTTTTGGCTACGTTGGGTCTTCATTGCTGTGCACGGGCTTTCTCTAGTTTTGGTGAGCGGTGGCTACTCTTTGCTGTGGTGCGCGGGCTTTTCCTTGCAGTGGCTTCGCTTGTTGCGGAGCAAGGCCTCTAGGCACTCAGGCTTCAGCAGTTGTGGCTCGTGGGCTTAGTTTCTTTGCAGCATGTAGGATCTTCCCAGACCAGGGCTCGAACCCGTGTCCCCTCCATTGGCAGGTGGATTCCTAACCACTGTGTCACCAGGGAAGCCCCTAAATTAATTAATTTTTTTAAAATGTTAATGTTCTATCTATTATATGTTTTTATTCAAGGACAATGGCTCAGATAAACATTGCTGAACATGGAAGACACCAGGGAATATAGTTATGATCCCTACCTAGAGGATAGACTTCAGCTTAGCAGAAACTATAGCACAAAGCCTGGAGGTGAGCTTTGAGTCCATTTAACTACAGAACTAAGATTTTCTAAAAAAGGTTATGATAGCAGAACAGGTTATGAATATTACGAACACTGACAATATACGTATTTTTTAAAAACCACGTTGCTTTTATTCATGAAAAAATCGCTAAAAGTAAACACCACCAGAGTAGTTAGGCAACAATTCACAAACTTTATAAACATATCTCATTTACTTCTTGTAAAGCCCTCAGATTTAATGAATGATACTCCAGTGTTTCCATCAAGTTACAAGATGAAATGATTCTTTGATGCCTTATGCCTCAAGTCTGTCTTTCTGGAAGGTTTGTTTTGGGTGTTTAGCTGGTTTTATTGTTGTGGTTGGTTGGTTTGTCTTATAAAATGAAGGTGTGATACGAGCAAGTATCACAAGCCTTCTGAAAGAGGCTACTCTTGGTCTTAGAAGTTTCTTTGGGAAGAATCTGGCAATCTAAGAATTGAAGATTGTGAAAACTTCTTTCATCATTCAAACCACAGCTGACTCTGGTCTTATTGGAAGTCTCCTTCTCTGGCTGCCTTTTTATAGTGGTCTTCATGTATCAGCTTTCTTCTGAGTAACTGCGAACCTGGGAATGAACTCCATTCACACTGCTCAATTAAGTCAAAGCTATTCAAGCGTCTCACACAGTGTCTAACCTTAGAAACATTATGTAATTTGCATCATCACTAACAGCCCCAGCAGCTGCTCTTCTTTTCCTTATTCTTTCTTTTTTTTTTTTTTTTGGCCACGCCGCACAGCATGCAGGATCTTAGTTCCCCGACCAGGGATTGAACCCGTGCCCCCTGCAGTGGAAGCGCAGAGTCTTAACCACTGGACTGCCAGGGAAATCCTTCTTTTCCTTATTCTTGAAAATTATTTGTACCACTGAAACAGAGACATGTGGAAGTTAGACATCTCTGTTTCTCTGGCCAATTTCAATTTACACTCAGAGGAAATATTTTTCTCTCTTTTGGTGTCACAACTTCATTTAATTCTTATCATGCATCATTTATTCTGGTTTAGGGATTGTGGTGCTATAAATAATAATACAAATGAGACTTTAAGCAGGGCATGTTCAGTTAGCTAAAATGCCTTGTTTGGCTGTTTACTGTAGTAGTTTCTAAACTGTTTTGATCGCAATCCTGGGAAGTACAAGATTTGTGGGCATATGAATATATTTATGTATAGATTATACAGACATGTGCCACAATATTAATATGTTATGTTCATTATAAAATATAATACAGAAATTTCTAAGGAATTAAAGGTAAAACTATTTTATTCATTAATGGCAAATGACTTTTTGCCATCACTAGAAATTATTAATAACATCTAACAAGAACAGTGTGATTTCACGTACTTTATCATTTCTGAACATCTCGGTTGAATCCTTTGTGATTGAGCAATTTCAATTTCAGTTTGTTTTACTATTTGGTCTTAACGGCTGTCAGAGATACCTCACAAAGGTATGTAGATCTAAATGGGAAAAGGGCATCATGACACCGAATCCTTGTTTTTAATTCCATCCTCTGATAACGAAAAAGCTTAAGGGTTTTTTTTTTAATTATTTTGTTGGTATTGTTAATTGAAATTCAGCTAATAAATTTCCATCTCTCCTGATACCAATTAGTTGCTCTTGAAAACTTATCAAAGCTATTGAATTTGTATACTTTTAAAAATTGTGCTCTCAAACCACTGAAACTTTTTTTTTTAATTTTTATATTTATTTATTTATTTATTTTTGACTGTGTTGGGTCTTCGTTTCTGTGCAAGGGCTTTCTCCAGTTGCAGCGAGCGGGGGCCACTCTTCATCGCGGTGTGCGGGCCTCTCACTATCGCGGCCTCTCTTGTTGCAGAGCACAGGCTCCAGACGCGCAGGCTCAGTAGTTGTGGCTCACGGGCCTAGCCGCTCCGCGGCATGTGGGATCTTCCCAGAACGGGGCACGAACCCGTGTCCCCTGCATTGGCAGGCGGACTCCCAACCACTGCGCCACCAGGGAAGCCCCTTGAATTTTTAAAAATGTTTTATACATATACTACACAGTTAGGCTTACCCATAACCTTTTTTTTTTTTTTTTTTTTTTAATCCCCAACCTGATATAGTCTGGGAATTGCTTGTTTATTATTTTTTTTAACATCTTTATTGGAGTATAATTGCTTTACAATGGTGTGTTAGTTTCTGCTTTATAACAAAGTGAGTCAGTTATACATATACATATGTCCCCATATCTCTTCCCTCTTGCGTCTCCCTCCCTCCCTCCCACCCTCCCTAACCCACCCCTCTAGGTGGTCACAGAGCACCGAGCTGATCTCCCTGTGCTATGCAGCTGCTTCCCACTAGCTATCTATTTTACGTTTGGTAGTGTATATATGTCCATGCCACTCTCTCACTTTGTCACAGCTTACCCTTCCCCCTCCCCATATTCTCAAGTCCATTCTCTAGTAGGTCTGTGTCTTTATTCCCGTCTTGCCCCTAGGTTCTTCATGACCATTTTCTTTTTTTTTTCTTAAACCACTGAAACTTTGTACGACTTTTTTCACCAGATTAGAACATTCCATTTTTAACTTATTAAATGTGCAGGTATGAAGGTTTCAATAGGTGTACACATTTTTTAAAAAAGAATCACATTTCCAAATATCTATTTTCAAAAATGCTCTCCCAATAATGTAGGTTTCTTTTGAGAAGCGGTTACTTTTCCACTCACTGTTAAAAGACTGCTTCTACCTTGAACGGCTATATTTAAGTGGATTTTTCAAAATTACACATGCGGTACAAGGGGGCATCTCCTGAAACCACTTAACACAAAAAGGTCAGCAAATTTGGACACTTGTCCTTTTTTTTTTTTTTTAATTTATTTAATTTATTTATTTTTGGCTGCATTAGGTCTTCATTGCTGTGCACGGGCTTTCTCTAGTTGCGGTGAGTGGGGGCTACTCTTCGTTGCGGTGCATGGGTTTCTCATTGCGGTGGCTTCTCCTGTTGTGGAGCACAGGCTCTAAGCACGCCAGCTTCAGTAGTTGCGGTGCGCAGGCTCAGTAGTTGTGGCTCGTGGGCTCTAGAGCACAGGCTCAGTAGTTGTGGCGCACGGGCTTAGTTGCTCCGCGGCATGTGGGATCTTCCTGGACCAGGGCTCGAACCTGTGTCCCCTGCATTGGCAGGCGGATTCTTAACCACTGTGCCACCAGGGAAGACTGACACGTGTCTTTTTGTAAAAGTAAAATGAAGTAATTCTTTTTGTGAAAAACCACCATGTGGTAGAAATACATTGACTTTCATTACTCTTCTCATCACAAAGTGTACACAAGGATGCTACTATATTTTAAAGGTCTTGATGTTCTGGAATCACCTAAGTAATACTGTCCTCGGGCACTTTGTCTGCGCTTGGCTTGAACTCCTTTGCTCTTCAATAGCTTGCTCAATAATCTGCTTGAAAATGATGCAGCAAAAGAATTTCATATATGTCACCGTTAACGACAGTGAGTGCAGATTCTTATTTCAAATAACCTGCTTGATAACTTCTACTGAGCAGGGCTGGCTTCCGGTCAGATTTCATGAAATTACTTTTATCCACATGGGAACACCTGCCAGATGTCCCCCAATATCTGTTCTCTCCTTCTTCCCCAGTATCAGAAACTCCATTTGAGTGCACATGACTGCCCAAAGCAGGGACTACATTTTCCAGACCCACCTCCCCCTTGTAGCTATTCGTGGCCTTGGAACGAAGCTTTGGTCACTGGGATGTAGGAAGAAATAATGGATAGCCTTAAAAGGAGGGGCATATCTTCTGCTCCCTTTCGGCCTACCTAGCTGGAATTCGGGTGTGATGGCTGAAACCTTGGGAGCCACCTTGAAGCAAGAGGGAGAAGCCAGATGCTGAGGCAGCCAAACAACAGGAGGGGAGGAATCTGGGTCCTTCACAGCTGTGTTGCCATCAGATCAGCCCTGGACTCTCCTGTGTTTATTGCTCTCTTTTTTGAGCTTTGTTGTTTTGGGTTTTCTGGCTCTTACTGCTGTACGAAACCCTAATTAACACACCTGGTAACAGGGTTGATGAGGAACTCATGTTAGCAGTCAGAGAAGAGGCAACTCTGCAATTTTCTCTGCAAGCATGTGCTTACACTATTCTTACTACTTTCAATCTGCAGTTTCCTAACGGAAACTGCTTTTAAGCCACTTGCCCATTTTGTCAGAAATAGTTTATAAAGAAAACATAATATAATCTTTAAATCTACTTTATCAGGTGTGTGTGAACTGCAACATGGGTCTATAACTTTGAAAACAAACGAAGGAGGGGCCACCACTGATCAACCCAACTCTACTCTCCAGACAACTCAAGGACCATTTGTAACCCATGTCTGATGAAATACAGACCATGGGAGAACACCAGCATCCATGTTAAATATTAATAAAGCTTCGGGGGGTTTTTTGGTCAATACATAAATACACAAAGAAGTTCTACTTTCTTTCTGCTCCTCTCCACCCCTACTAACAAATGATTTTTCCACCTTCCTAGTATGCAAGCACTCCACCCACTTTAGAGCCCACTGTCAAGGTGTGGATGGACGAATAGCTAACTATAAAATTCTCTCCTGGATCATGACAATATGCTGTGAGATGAAAATGTTCACTAGTGAAAAATAAGCATAAATGAGTGTTCTCCATAAAACTGAAAACTTGTAAAAGCAAATGGTAAATCAAGGGGTGGGTATACATAAAGATTTTGGCACCTTACCTGAATACCTCGAGAATAATCCTTTCCGATAACTTGGGAGCCACCTGCTTAAATGCTTTTTTGAAATCTTCCAGAGTTAAATATCCACGATCTATTTGGAAGCAGAATACATAACATTCACACACTTCTATCAGCCCCATGAACTGCTATTTCAGCCATAACATATGAGTGAGACTTTAATCTATTACTAGGAGAAAAGCAGTAATTTATAATTGATTTTACATATAAGGTAATCTGAGATTGTCTCATTGGAAGAATTTGAGAATCTAGTAATACTCTCCCTCAGTACAGTCCCAGATGCTCCTGAAGGTCTCTTCCAGCCCCATCATTTGCT
>NW_026646719.1:0-1000 GCF_949987535.1 Balaenoptera acutorostrata
ATGTTCCATGACCGTGTCATCACAATGCTCCATGGCCCTTGTTATCACAATGCTCTAGATTGCTTGTCATCACAAAGTTCCATGACCGTGTCATCACAATGCACCATGGCCCTTGTCACCACAATGCTCCAGAATTCTTGTCTTCACAATGTTCCATGACCGTGTCATCCCAATGCTCCATGGCCCTTGTCATCACAATGCTCCAGAATTCTTGTCATCACAATGTTCCTTGACCGTGTCATCACAATGCTCCGTAATTATTGCCATCACAATGTTCCATGACCGTGTCATCACAATGCTCCATAATTCTTGTCATCACAATGTTCCATGACCGTGTCATCACAATGCTCCATGGCCCTTGTCATCACAATGCTCCAGAATTCTTGTCATCACAATGTTCCATGACCGTGTCATCACAATGCTCCATGGCCCTTGTCATCACAATGCTCCAGAATTCTTTTCATCACAATGTTCCATGACCGTGTCATCACAATGCTCCATGGCCCTTGTCATCACAATGCTCCATAATTCTTGTCATCACAATGTTCCATGACCGTGTCATCACAATGCTCCATAATTCTTGTCATCACAATGTTCCATGACCATGTCATCACAATGCTACATGACCCTGGTCATCACAGTTCTCCATGACCTTTGCCATCACAATGCTCTATATAGTTTTTCATGACAATTCTAAATGACCACTTTAATCACTTTGCTTGCTGACCATTTTCATCACATTTCTGTATTGTCATTACAATTCCCCATGACCCCTTTCTTCACAATGCTCCATGATGCCTGTCATCACAATGCTCAATGGCTTTTGTTATTACAATGCTCCAGGACCAGTTTCATCACATAACTCTATCTCCCTTGTCATCACGGTGCACAATGAAAAGTTTCATTACAATGCTCCATGACACATGTCATCACAATGCTCCAGAATTCTTGTCATCACAATGTTCCATGACCGTGTCATCACAATGCTCCATGGCCCTTG
>NW_026646720.1:0-96298 GCF_949987535.1 Balaenoptera acutorostrata
AGTGTTTAAGGAACCGTTTAAAAAGAGAATCATATTGTGATTTCTTGATAATGGGTGTGTTCCTTATCTTCTCCTAGTGTCTAAACCCTTCTCCATGCCTGGACCCCCAAATAATATTCCTTTACGTGCTAAGGGGTATCTAGAGAGTGGGATAGGTTTAATAACTACCCTCACCCTAAAGCGTACCCTAATCCTAACCCCTACCCTAACACTAACGCGTACCCTAATCCTAACCCGTACCCTAAACCGAGCCCTAACCCTAACACTAACCCTAACCCTAACTCTAACCCATACCCTACGCCCTACCCGAACCCCTCCCCGAACCCGTACCATAAGCCGTACCCTAACCCTCACCCTAACCCTAATCCTAACCCTAAGCTACCCTTGACGGCTTCTGCCTCCAATAGATTTCCTAAGCACTAGTGATTTAAGGAACAGGTTAAAAAGAGAATCCTAATGTGATTTCTTCATAATGGGTGTGTTCCTTATCTTCTTGTGTCTAAACTCTTCTTCATGGCTGGACCCCCAAATAATATTCCTTTACGTGCTAAGGGGTATCTAGAGAGTTGGATAGGTTTAATAACTTCCCTCACCCTAACGCGTATCCTAACCCTAACCCCTACCCTAACCCTAACGCATACCCTAATCCTAACCCGTACCCTAAACCGACCCCTAACCCTAACACTAGCCCTAACCCTAACCCTAACCCATACCCTACGCCCTACCCGAACCCCTCCCCGAACCCGTACCCTAAGCCGTACCCTAACACTCACCCTAACCCTAACCCTAACCCTAAGCTACCCTTGACTGCTTCTGCCTCCAATAGATTTCCTAAGCACTAGTGTTTTAAGGAACAGTTTAAAAAGAGAATCACATTGTGATTTCTTGATAATGGGTGTGTTCCTTATCTTCTCCTCGTGTCTAAACTCTTCTCCATGGCTGGACCCCCAAATAATATTCCTTTACGTGCTAAGGGGTATCTAGAGAGTGGGATAGGTTTAATAACTACCCTCACCCGAACGCGTACACTAACCCTAACCCCTACCCTAACCCTAACGCGTAACCTAATCCTAACCTGTACCCTAAACCGAGCCCTAACCCTAACCCTAACCCATACCCTACGCCCTACACAAACCCCTCCCCGAACCCGTACCCTAAGCCGTACCCTAACCCTCACCCTAACCCTAACCCTAACCCTAAGCTACCCTTGACGGCTTCTGCCTCCAATAGATTTGCTAAGCACTAGTGTTTTAAGGAACAGGTTAAAAAGAGAATCCTAATGTGATTTCTTGATAATGGGTGTGTTCCTTATCTTCTCCTCGTGTCTAAACACTTCTCCATGGCTGGACCCCCAAATAATATTCCTTTACGTGCTAAGGGGTATCTAGAGAGTGGGATAGGTTTAATAACTACCCTCACCCTAACGCGTACCCTAACCCTAACCCCTACCCTAACCCTAACACGTACCCTAATCCTAACCCGTACCCTAAACCGAGCCCTAACCCTAACACTAGCCCTAACCCTAACCCTAACCCTAAGCTACCCTTGACTGCTTCTGCCTCCAATAGATTTCCTAAGCACTAGTGTTTTAAGGAACAGGTTAAAAAGAGAATCCTAATGTGATTTCGTGATAATGGGTGTGTTCCTTATCTTCTCCTAGTGTCTAAACTCTTCTCCATGGCTGGACCCCCAAATAATATTCTTTTACGTGCTAAGGGGTATCTAGAGTGTGATAGGTTTAATAACTACCCTCACCCTAACGCGTACCCTAACCCTAACCGCTACCCTAACCCTAACGAGTACCCTAATCCTAACCCGTACCCTAAACCGAGCCCTAACCCTAACACTAACCCTAACCCTAACCCTAACCCATACCCTACGCCCTACCCGAAACCCTCCCCGAACCCGTACCCTAAGCCGTACCCTAACCCTCACCCTAACCCTAACCCTAACCCTAAGCTACCCTTGACTGCTTCTGCCTCCAATAGATTTCCTAAGCACTAGTGTTTTAAGGAACAGTTTAAAAAGAGAATCATATTGTGATTTCTTGATAATGGGTGTGTTCCTTATCTTCTCCTAGTGTCTAAACCCTTCTCCATGGCTGGACCCCCAAATAATATTCCTTTATGTGCTAAGGGGTATCTAGAGAGTGGGATAGGTTTAATAACTACCCTCACCCTAAAGCGTATCCTAACCCTAACCCCTACCCTAACCCTAACGCATACCCTAATCCTAACCCGTACCCTAAACCGAGCCCTAACCCTAACACTAGCCCTAACCCTAACCCTAACCCATACCCTACGCCCTACCCGAACCCCTCCCCGAACCCGTATCTTAAGCCGTACCCTAACCCTCACCCTAACCCTAACCCTAACCCTAAGCTACCCTTGACGGCTTCTGCCTCCAATAGATTTCCTAAGCAGTAGTGTTTTAAGGAACAGGTTAAAAAGAGAATCCTAATGTGATTTCTTGATAATGGGTGTGTTCCTTATCTTCTCCTAGTGTCTAAACTCTTCTCCATGGCTGGACCCCCAAATAATATTCCTTTACGTGCTAAGGGTTATCTAGAGAGTGGGATAGGTTTAATAACTAACCTCACCCTATCGCATACCCTAACCCTAACCCCTACCCTAACCCTAACGCGTACCCTAATCCTAAACCGTACCCTAAACCGAGCCCTAACCCTAACACTAACCCTAACACTAACCCTAACCCATAGCCTACGCCCTACCCGAACCCCTCCCCGAACCCGTACCCTAAGCCGTACCCTAACCCTCACCGTAACCCTAACCCTAACCCTAAGCTACCCTTGACTGCTTCTGCCTCCAATAGATTTCCTAAGCACTAGTGTTTTAAGGAACAGTTTAAAAAGAGAAACATATGGTGATTTCTTGATAATGGGTGTGTTCCTTATCTTCTCCTAGTGTCTAAACTCTTCTCCATGGCTGGACCCCCAAATAATATTCCTTTACGTGCTAAGGGGTATCTAGAGAGTGGGATAGGTTTAATAACTACCCTCACCCTAAAGCGTACCCTAACTCTAACCACTACCCTAACACTAACGCGTACCCTAATCCTAACCCGTACCCTAAACCGAGCCCTAACCCTAACACTAACCCTAACCCTAACCCTAATCCATACCCTACGGCCTACACGAACCCCTCCCCGAACCCGTACCCTAAGCCGTACCCTAACCCTCACCCTAACCCTAACCCTAACCCTAAGCTACCCTTGACTGCTTCTGCCTCCAATAGATTTCCTAAGCACTAGTGTTTTAAGGAACAGGTTAAAAAGAGAATCCTAATGTGATTTCTTGATAATGGGTGTGTTCCTTATCTTCTCCTCGTGTCTAAACTCTTCTCCATGGCTGGACCCCCAAATAATATTCCTTTACGTGCTAAGGGGTATCTAGAGAGTGGGATAGGTTTAATAACTACCCTCACCCTAACGCGTATCCTAACCCTAACCCCTACCCTAACCCTAACGCATACCCTAATCCTAACCCGTACCCTAAACCGAGCCCTAACCCTGACCCTAACCCATACCCTACGCCCTACCCGAACGCCTCCCCGAACCCGTACCCTAAGCCGTACCCTAACCCTCACCCTACCCCTAACCCTAACCCTAAGCTACCCTTGACGGCTTCTGCCTCCAATAGATTTCCTAAGCACTAGTGTTTTAAGGAACAGTTTAAAAAGAGAATCCTAATGTGATTTCGTGATAATGGGTGTGTTCCTTATCTTCTCCTAGTGTCTAAACTCTTCTCCATGGCTGGACCCCCAAATAATATTCCTTTACGTGCTAAGGGGTATCTAGAGAGTGTGATAGGTTTAATAACTACCCCCACCCTAACGCGTACCCTAACCCTAACACCTACCCTAACCCTAACGCGTACCCTAATCCTAACCCGTACCCTAAACCGAGCCCTAACCCTAACACTAACCCTAACCCTAACCCTAACCCATACCCAACGCCCTACCCGAACCCCTCCCCGATCCCCTACCCTAAGCCATACCCTAACCCACACCCTAACCCTAACCCTAACCCTAAGCTACCCTTCACTGCTTCTGCCTCCAATAGATTTCCTAAGCACTAGTGTTTTAAGGAACAGGTTAAAAAGAGAATCCTAATGTGATTTCTTGATAATGGGTGTGTTCCTTATCTTCTCCTCGTGTCTAAACTCTTCTCCATGGCTGGACCCCCAAATAATATTCCTTTATGTGCTAAGGGGTATCTAGAGAGTGTGATAGGTTTAATAACTACCCTCACCCTAACACGTACCCTAACCCTAACCCCTACCCTAACCCTAACGCGTTCCCTAATCCTAACCCGTACCCTAAACCGAGCCCTAACCATAACACTAACCCTAACCCTAACCCATACCCTACGCCCTACCTGAACCCCTCCCCGAACCCGTACCCTAAGCCATACCCTAGCCCTCACCCTAACCCTAACCCTAACCCTAAGCTACCCTTGACTGCTTCTGGCTCCAATAGATTTCCTAAGCACTAGTGTTTTAAGGAACAGGTTAAAAAGAGAATCCTAATGTGATTCCGTGATAATGGGTGTGTTCCTTAACTTCTCCTAGTGTCTGAACTCTTCTCCATGGCTGGACCCCCAAATAATATTCCTATACGTGCTAAGGGGTATCTAGAGAGTGGGATAGGTTTAATAACTACCCTCACCCTAACGCGTACCCTAACCCTAACCGCTACCCTAACCCTAGCGCGTACCCTAATCCTAACCCGTACCCTAAACCGAGCCCTAACCCTAACACTAACTCTAACCCTAACACTAACTCTAACCCTAACCCTAACCCATACCCTACGCCCTACTCGAACCCCTCCCTGAACCCGTACTCTAAACCGTACCCTAACCCTCACCCTAACCCTAACCCTAACCCTAAGCTACCCTTGACGGCTTCTGCCTCCAATAGATTTCCTAAGCACTAGTGTTTTAAGGAACAGGTTAAAAAGAGAATCCTAATGTGATTTCTTGATAATGGGTGTGTTCCTTATCTTCTCCTCGTGTCTAAACTCTTCTCCATGGCTGGACCCCCAAATAATATTCCTTTACGTGCTAAGGGGTATCTAGAGGGTGGGATAGGTTTAATAACTACCCTCACCCTAACGCGTACCCTAACCCTAACCCCTACCCTAACCCTAACGCGTACCCTAATCCTAACCCCTACCCTATACCGAGCCCTAACCCTAACACTAGCCCTAACCCTAACCCTAACCCATACCCTACGCCCTACCCGAACCCCTCCCCGAACCCGTACCCTAAGCCGTACCCTAACCCTCACCCTAACCCTAACCCTAACCCTAAGCTACCCTTGACTGCTTCTGCCTCCAATAGATTTCCTAAGCACTAGTGTTTTAAGGAACAGGTTAAAAAGAGAATCCTAATGTGATTTCTTGATAATGGGTGTGTTCCTTATCTTCTCGTGTCTAAACTCTTCTCCATGGCGGGACCCCCAAATACTATTCCTTTACGTGCTAAGGGGTATCTAGAGAGTGGGATAGGTTTAATAATTTCCCTCACCCTAACGCGTATCCTAACCCCAACCCCTACCCTAACCCTAACGCCTACCCTAATCCTAACCCGTACCCTAAACCGAGCCGTAACCCTAACACTAGCCCTAACCCTAACCCTAACCCATACCCTACGCCCTACCCGAACCCCTCCCCGAACCCGTACCCTAAGCCGTACCCCAACCCTCACCCTAACCCTAACCCTAACCCTAAGCTACCCTTGAAGGCTTCTGCCTCCAATAGATTTCCTAAGCACTAGTGTTTTAATGAACAGGTTAAAAAGAGAATCCTAATGTGATTTCGTGATAATGGGTGTGTTCCTTATTTTCTCCTAGTGTCTAAACTCTTCTCCATGGCTGGACCCCCAAATAATATTCCTTTACGTGCTAAGGGTTATCTAGAGAGTGTGATAGGTTTAATAACTACCCCCACCCTAACACGTACCCTAACCCTAACCCCTACCCTAACCCTAACGCGTACCCTAATCCTAACCCGTACCCTAAACCGAGCCCTAACCCTAACACTAACCCTAACCCTAACCCTAACACATACCCTACGCCCTACCCGAACCCCTCCCCGAACCCGTACCCTAAGCCATACCCTAACCCTCACCCTAACCCTAACCCTAACCCTAAGCTACCCTTGACTGCTTCTGCCTCCAATAGATTTCCTAAGCACTAGTGTTTTAAGGAACAGGTTAAAAAGAGAATCCTAATGTGATTTTGTGATAATGGGAGTGTTCCTTATCTTCTCCTAGTGTCTAAACTCTTCTCCATGGCTGGACCCCCAATAATATTCCTGTACGTGCTAAGGGGTATCTAGAGAGAGGGATAGGTTTAATAACTACCCTCACCCGAACGCGTACACTAACCCTAACCCCTACCCTAACCCTAACGCGTACCCTAATCCTAACCTGTACCCTAAACCGAGCCCTAACCCTAACCCTAACCCATACCCTACGCCCTACCCGAACCCCTCCCCGAACCCGTACCCTAAGCCGTACCCTAACCCTCACCCTAACCCTAAC
Source organism: Balaenoptera acutorostrata (assembly GCF_949987535.1). Lineage (NCBI taxonomy): Eukaryota > Metazoa > Chordata > Mammalia > Artiodactyla > Balaenopteridae > Balaenoptera > Balaenoptera acutorostrata. The sequence goes on from NW_026646720.1 coordinate 6,562, forward strand.
CCTAACCCTAAGCTACCCTTGACGGCTTCTGCCTCCAATAGATTTCCTAAGCACTAGTGTTTTAAGGAACATGTTAAAAAGAGAATCCTAAAGTGATTTCTTGATAATGGGTGTGTTCCTTATCTTCTCCTCGTGTCTAAACTCTTCTCCATGGCTGGACCCCCAAATAATATTCCTATACGTGCTAAGGGGTATCTAGAGAGTGGGATAGGTTTAATAACTACCCTCACCCTAACGCGTACCCTAACCCTAACCGCTACCCTAACCCTAGCGCGTAACCTAATCCTAACCCGTACCCTAAACCGAGCCCTAACCCTAACACTAACTCTAACCCTAACCCTAACCCATACCCTACGCCCTACCCGAACCCCTCCCCGAAACCGAACCCTAAGCCGTACCCTAAACCTCACCCTAACCCTAACCCTAACCCTAAGCTACCCTTGACTGCTTCTGCCTCCAATAGGTTTCCTAACCACTAGTGTTTAAGGAACCGTTTAAAAAGAGAATCATATTGTGATTTCTTGATAATGGGTGTGTTCCTTATCTTCTCCTAGTGTCTAAACCCTTCTCCATGCCTGGACCCCCAAATAATATTCCTTTACGTGCTAAGGGGTATCTAGAGAGTGGGATAGGTTTAATAACTACCCTCACCCTAAAGCGTACCCTAATCCTAACCCCTACCCTAACACTAACGCGTACCCTAATCCTAACCCGTACCCTAAACCGAGCCCTAACCCTAACACTAACCCTAACCCTAACTCTAACCCATACCCTACGCCCTACCCGAACCCCTCCCCGAACCCGTACCATAAGCCGTACCCTAACCCTCACCCTAACCCTAATCCTAACCCTAAGCTACCCTTGACGGCTTCTGCCTCCAATAGATTTCCTAAGCACTAGTGATTTAAGGAACAGGTTAAAAAGAGAATCCTAATGTGATTTCTTCATAATGGGTGTGTTCCTTATCTTCTTGTGTCTAAACTCTTCTTCATGGCTGGACCCCCAAATAATATTCCTTTACGTGCTAAGGGGTATCTAGAGAGTTGGATAGGTTTAATAACTTCCCTCACCCTAACGCGTATCCTAACCCTAACCCCTACCCTAACCCTAACGCATACCCTAATCCTAACCCGTACCCTAAACCGACCCCTAACCCTAACACTAGCCCTAACCCTAACCCTAACCCATACCCTACGCCCTACCCGAACCCCTCCCCGAACCCGTACCCTAAGCCGTACCCTAACACTCACCCTAACCCTAACCCTAACCCTAAGCTACCCTTGACTGCTTCTGCCTCCAATAGATTTCCTAAGCACTAGTGTTTTAAGGAACAGTTTAAAAAGAGAATCACATTGTGATTTCTTGATAATGGGTGTGTTCCTTATCTTCTCCTCGTGTCTAAACTCTTCTCCATGGCTGGACCCCCAAATAATATTCCTTTACGTGCTAAGGGGTATCTAGAGAGTGGGATAGGTTTAATAACTACCCTCACCCGAACGCGTACACTAACCCTAACCCCTACCCTAACCCTAACGCGTAACCTAATCCTAACCTGTACCCTAAACCGAGCCCTAACCCTAACCCTAACCCATACCCTACGCCCTACACAAACCCCTCCCCGAACCCGTACCCTAAGCCGTACCCTAACCCTCACCCTAACCCTAACCCTAACCCTAAGCTACCCTTGTCGGCTTCTGCCTCCAATAGATTTGCTAAGCACTAGTGTTTTAAGGAACAGGTTAAAAAGAGAATCCTAATGTGATTTCTTGATAATGGGTGTGTTCCTTATCTTCTCCTCGTGTCTAAACACTTCTCCATGGCTGGACCCCCAAATAATATTCCTTTACGTGCTAAGGGGTATCTAGAGAGTGGGATAGGTTTAATAACTACCCTCACCCTAACGCGTACCCTAACCCTAACCCCTACCCTAACCCTAACACGTACCCTAATCCTAACCCGTACCCTAAACCGAGCCCTAACCCTAACACTAGCCCTAACCCTAACCCTAACCCTAAGCTACCCTTGACTGCTTCTGCCTCCAATAGATTTCCTAAGCACTAGTGTTTTAAGGAACAGGTTAAAAAGAGAATCCTAATGTGATTTCGTGATAATGGGTGTGTTCCTTATCTTCTCCTAGTGTCTAAACTCTTCTCCATGGCTGGACCCCCAAATAATATTCTTTTACGTGCTAAGGGGTATCTAGAGTGTGATAGGTTTAATAACTACCCTCACCCTAACGCGTACCCTAACCCTAACCGCTACCCTAACCCTAACGAGTACCCTAATCCTAAACCGTACCCTAAACCGAGCCCTAACCCTAACACTAACCCTAACCCTAACCCTAACCCATACCCTACGCCCTACCCGAAACCCTCCCCGAACCCGTACCCTAAGCCGTACCCTAACCCTCACCCTAACCCTAACCCTAACCCTAAGCTACCCTTGACTGCTTCTGCCTCCAATAGATTTCCTAAGCACTAGTGTTTTAAGGAACAGTTTAAAAAGAGAATCATATTGTGATTTCTTGATAATGGGTGTGTTCCTTATCTTCTCCTAGTGTCTAAACCCTTCTCCATGGCTGGACCCCCAAATAATATTCCTTTACGTGCTAAGGGGTATCTAGAGAGTGGGATAGGTTTAATAACTACCCTCACCCTAAAGCGTATCCTAACCCTAACCCCTACCCTAACCCTAACGCATACCCTAATCCTAACCCGTACCCTAAACCGAGCCCTAACCCTAACACTAGCCCTAACCCTAACCCTAACCCATACCCTACGCCCTACCCGAACCCCTCCCCGAACCCGTATCTTAAGCCGTACCCTAACCCTCACCCTAACCCTAACCCTAACCCTAAGCTACCCTTGACGGCTTCTGCCTCCAATAGATTTCCTAAGCAGTAGTGTTTTAAGGAACAGGTTAAAAAGAGAATCCTAATGTGATTTCTTGATAATGGGTGTGTTCCTTATCTTCTCCTAGTGTCTAAACTCTTCTCCATGGCTGGACCCCCAAATAATATTCCTTTACGTGCTAAGGGTTATCTAGAGAGTGGGATAGGTTTAATAACTAACCTCACCCTATCGCATACCCTAACCCTAACCCCTACCCTAACCCTAACGCGTACCCTAATCCTAAACCGTACCCTAAACCGAGCCCTAACCCTAACACTAACCCTAACACTAACCCTAACCCATAGCCTACGCCCTACCCGAACCCCTCCCCGAACCCGTACCCTAAGCCGTACCCTAACCCTCACCGTAACCCTAACCCTAACCCTAAGCTACCCTTGACTGCTTCTGCCTCCAATAGATTTCCTAAGCACTAGTGTTTTAAGGAACAGTTTAAAAAGAGAATCATATGGTGATTTCTTGATAATGGGTGTGTTCCTTATCTTCTCCTAGTGTCTAAACTCTTCTCCATGGCTGGACCCCCAAATAATATTCCTTTACGTGCTAAGGGGTATCTAGAGAGTGGGATAGGTTTAATAACTACCCTCACCCTAAAGCGTACCCTAACTCTAACCACTACCCTAACACTAACGCGTACCCTAATCCTAACCCATACCCTAAACCGAGCCCTAACCCTAACACTAACCCTAACCCTAACCCTAATCCATACCCTACGGCCTACACGAACCCCTCCCCGAACCCGTACCCTAAGCCGTACCCTAACCCTCACCCTAACCCTAACCCTAACCCTAAGCTACCCTTGACTGCTTCTGCCTCCAATAGATTTCCTAAGCACTAGTGTTTTAAGGAACAGGTTAAAAAGAGAATCCTAATGTGATTTCTTGATAATGGGTGTGTTCCTTATCTTCTCCTCGTGTCTAAACTCTTCTCCATGGCTGGACCCCCAAATAATATTCCTTTACGTGCTAAGGGGTATCTAGAGAGTGTGATAGGTGTAATAACTACCCCCACCCTAACGCGTACCCTAACCCTAACCCCTGCCCTAACCCTAACGCGTACCCTAATCCTAACCCGTACCCTAAACCGAGCCCTAACCCTAACACTAACCCTAACCCTAACCCTAACCCATACCCTACGCCCTACCCGAACCCCTCCCCGAACCCGTACCCTAAGCTGTACCCCAACCCTCACCCTAACCCTAACCCTAACCCTAAGATACCCTTGACTGCTTCTGCCTCCAATAGATTTCCTAAGCACTAGTGTTTTAAGGAACAGTTTAAAAAGAGAATCACATTGTGATTTCTTGATAATGGGTGTGTTCCTTATCTTCTCCTCGTGTCTAAACTCTTCTCCATGGCTGGACCCCCAAATAATATTCCTATACGTGCTAAGGGGTATCTAGAGAGTGGGATAGGTTTAATAACTACCCTCACGCTAACGCGTACCCTAACCGTAACTGCTACCCTAACCCTAGCGCGTACCCTAATCCTAACCCGTACCCTAAACCGAGCCCTAACCCTAACACTAACTCTAACCCTAACCCTAACCCATACCCTACGCTCTACCCAAACCCCTCCCTGAACCCGTACCCTAAACCGTACCCTAACCCTCACCCTAACCCTAACCCTAACCCTAAGCTACCCTTGACGGCTTCTGACTCCAATAGATTTCCTAAGCACTAGTGTTTTAAGGAACAGGTTAAAAAGAGAATCCTAATGTGATTTCTTGATAATGGGTGTGTTCCTTATCTTCTCCTCGTGTCTAAACTCTTCTCCATGGCTGGACCCCCAAATAATATTCCTTTACGTGCTAAGGGGTATCTAGAGAGTGGGATAGGTTTAATAACTACCCTCACCCTAACGCGTAACCTAACCCTAACCCCTACCCTAACCCTAACGCGTAACCTAATCCTAACCCGTACCCTAAACCGAGCCCTAACCCTAACACTAGCCCTAACCCTAACCCTAACCCATACCCTACGCCCTACCCGAACCCCTCCCCGAACCCGTACCCTAAGCCGTACCCTAACCCTCACCCTAACCCTAACCCTAACCCTAAGCTACCCTTGACTGCTTCTGCCTCCAATAGATTTCCTAAGCACTAGTGTTTTAAGGAACAGGTTAAAAAGAGAATCCTAATGTGATTTCGTGATAATGGGTGTGTTCCTTATCTTCTCCTAGTGTCTAAACTCTTCTCCATGGCTGGACCCCCAAATAATATTCCTTTACGTGCTAAGGGGTATCTAGAGAATGTGATAGGTTTAATAACTAACCTCACCCTAACGCGTAGCCTAAACCTAACTGCTACGCTAACCCTAACGAGTACCCTACTCCTAACCCGTACCCTAAACCGAGCCCTAACCCTAACACTAACCCTAACTCTAACCCTAAACCATACCCTACGCCCTACCCGAACCCCTCCCCGAAACCGTACCCTAAGCCGTACCCTAAACCTCACCCTAACCCTAAACCTAAACCTAAGCTACCCTTGACTGCTTCTGCCTCCAATAGGTTTCCTAACCACTAGTGTTTTAAGGAACCGTTTAAAAAGAGAATCATATTGTGATTTCTTGATAATGGGTGTGTTCCTTATCTTCTCCTACTGTCTAAACCCTTCTCCATGGCTGGACCCCCAAATAATATTCCTTTACGTGCTAAGGGGTATCTAGAGACTGGGATAGGTTTAATAACTACCCTCACCCTAAAGCGTACCCTAACCCTAACCCCTACCCTAACACTAACGCGTACCCTAATCCTAACCCGTACCCTAACCCTCACCCTAACCCTAACCCTAACCCTAAGCTACCCTTGACTGCTTCTGCCTCCAATAGATTTCCTAAGCACTAGTGTTTTAAGGAACAGGTTAAAAAGAGAATCCTAATGTGATTTCGTGATAATGGGTGTGTTCCTTATGTTCTCCTAGTGTCTAAACTCTTCTCCATGGCTGGACCCCCAATAATATTCCTGTACGTGCTAAGGGGTATCTAGAGAGTGGGATAGGGTTAATAACTACCCTCACCCTAACGCGTACACTAACCCTAACCCCTACCCTAACCCTAACGCATACCCTAATCCTAACCCGTACCCTAAACCGAGCCCTAACCCTAACACTAGCCCTAACCCTAACCCTAACCCATACCCTACGCCCTACCCGAACACCTCCCCGAACCCGTACCCTAAGCAGTACCCTAAACCTCACCCTAACCCTAACCCTAACCCTAAGCTACCCTTGACTGCTTCTGCCTCCAATAGATTTCCTAAGCACTAGTGTTTTAAGGAACATGTTAAAAATAGAATCCTAATGTGATTTCTTGATAATGGGTGTGTTCCTTGTCTTCTCCTCGTGTCTAAACTCTTCTCCATGGCTGGACCCCCAAATAATATTCCTTTATGTGCTAAGGGGTATCTAGAGAGTGTGATAGGTTTAATAACTACCCTCACCCTAACGCGTACCCTAACCCTAACCCCTACCCTAACCCTAGTGCGTACCCTAATCCTAACCCGTACCCTAAACCGAGCCCTAACCCTAACACTAACTCTAACCCTAACCCTAACCCATACCCTACGCTCTACCCGAACTCCTCCCTGAACCCGTACCCTAAACCGTACCCTAACCCTCACCCTAACCCTAACCCTAACCCTAAGCTACCCTTGACTGCTTCTGCCTCCAATAGATTTCCTAAGCACTAGTGTTTTAAGGAACAGGTTAAAAAGAGAATCCTAATGTGATTTCTTGATAATGGGTGTGTTCCTTATCTTCTCCTCGTGTCTAAACTCTTCTCCATGGCTGGACCCCCAAATAATATTCCTTTACGTGCTAAGGGGTATCTAGAGAGTGGGATAGGTTTAATAACTACCCTCACCCTAACGCGTACCCTAACCCTAACCCCTACCCTAACCCTAACGCGTACACTAATCCTAACCCGTACCCTAAACCGAGCCCTAACCCTAACACTAACCCTAACCCTAACCCTAACCCATACCCTACGCCCTACCCGAACCACTCCCCGAACCCGTACCCTAAGCCATACCCTAACCCTCACCCTAACCCTAACCCTAACCCTAAGCTACCCTTGACTGCTTCTGCCTCCAATAGATTTCCTAAGCACTAGTGTTTTAAGGAACAGGTTAAAAAGAGAATCCTAATGTGTTTTCTTGATAATGGGTGTGTTCCTTATCTTCTCTTAGTGTCTAAACTCTTCTCCATGGCTGGACCCCCAATAATATTCCTGTACGTGCTAAGGGGTATCTAGAGAGTGGGATAGGTTTAATAACTACCCTCACCCTAACGCGTACACTAACCCTAACCCCTACCCTAACCCTAACGCGTACCCTAATCCTAACCTGTACCCTAAACCGAGCCCTAACCCTAACACTAGCCCTAACCCTAACACTAACCCATACCCTACGCCCTACCCGAACCCCTCCCCGAACCCGTACCCTAAGACATACCCTAACCCTCACCCTAACCCTAACCCTAACCCTAAGCTACCCTTGAGTGCTTCTGCCTCCAATAGATTTCCTAAGCACTAGTGTTTTAAGGAACAGGTTAAAAAGAGAATCCTAATGTGATTTCTTGATAATGGGTGTGTTCCTTATCTTCTCCTAGTGTCTAAACTCTTCTCCATGGCTGGACCCCCAATAATATTCCTGTACGTGCTAAGGGGTATCTAGAGAGTGGGATAGGTTTAATAACTACCCTCACCCGAACGCGTACACTAACCCTAACCCCTACCCTAACCCTAACGCGTACCCTAATCCTAACCTGTACCCTAAACCGAGCCCTAACCCTAACCCTAACCCATACCCTACGCCCTACCCGAACCCCTCCCCGAACCCGTACCCTAAGCCGTACCCTAACCCTCACCCTAACCCTAACCCTAACCCTAAGCTACCCTTGACGGCTTCTGCCTCCAATAGATTTCCTAAGCACTAGTGTTTTAAGGAACATGTTAAAAAGAGAATCCTAATGTGATTCCTTGATAATGGGTGTGTTCCTTATCTTCTCCTCGTGTCTAAACTCTTCTCCATGGCTGGACCCCCAAATAATATTCCTTTATGTGCTAAGGGGTATCTAGAGAGTGTGATAGGTTTAATAACTACCCTCACCCTAACGCGTACCCTAACCCTAACCCCTACCCTAACCCTAGCGCGTACCCTAATCCTAACCCGTACCCTAAACCGAGCCCTAACCCTAACACTAACTCTAACCCTAACCCTAACCCATACCCTACGCCCTACCCGAACCCCTCCATGAACCCGTACCCTAAACCGTACCCTAACCCTCACCCTAACCCTAACCCTAACCCTAAGCTACCCTTGACTGCTTCTGCCTCCAATAGATTTCCTAAGCACTAGTGTTTTAAGGAACAGGTTAAAAAGAGAATCCTAATGTGATTTCTTGATAATGGGTGTGTTCCTTATCTTCTCCTCGTGTCTAAACTCTTCTCCATGGCTGGACCCCCAAATAATATTCCTTTACGTGCTAAGGGGTATCTAGAGAGTGGGATAGGTTTAATAACTACCCTCACCCTAACGCGTACCCTAACCCTAACCCCTACCCGAACCCTAACGTGTACCCTAATCCTAACCCGTAACCTAAACCGAGCCCTAACCCTAACACTAGCCCTAACCCTAACCCTAACCCATACCCTACGCCCTACCCGAACCCCTCCCCGAACCCGTACCCTAAGCCGTACCCTAACCCTCACCCTAACCCTAACCCTAACCCTAAGCTACCCTTGACTGCTTCTGCCTCCAATAGATTTCCTAAGCACTAGTGTTTTAAGGAACAGGTTAAAAAGAGAATCCTAATGTGATTTCGTGATAATGGGTGTGTTCCTTATCTTCTCCTAGTGTCTAAACTCTTCTCCATGTCTGGAACCCCAAATAATATTCCTTTACGTGCTAAGGGGTATCTAGAGAGTGTGATAGATTTAATAACTACCCCCACCCTAACGCGTACCCTAACCCTAACCCCTACCCTAACCCTAACGCGTACACTAATCCTAACCCGTACCCTAAACCGAGCCCTAACCCTAACACTAACCCTAACCCTAACCCTAACCCATACCCTACGCCCTACCCGAACCACTCTCCGAACCCGTACCCTAAGCCATACCCTAACCCTCACCCTAACCCTAACCCTAACCCTAAGCTACCCTTGACTGCTTCTGCCTCCAATAGATTTCCTAAGCACTAGTGTTTTAAGGAACAGGTTAAAAAGAGAATCCTAATGTGTTTTCTTGATAATGGGTGTGTTCCTTATCTTCTCTTAGTGTCTAAACTCTTCTCCACGGCTGGACCCCCAATAATATTCCTGTACGTGCTAAGGGGTATCTAGAGAGTGGGATAGGTTTAATAACTACCCTCACCCTAACGCGTACACTAACCCTAACCCCTACCCTAACCCTAACGCGTACCCTAATCCTAACCTGTACCCTAAACCGAGCCCTAACCCTAACACTAGCCCTAACCCTAACACTAACCCATACCCTACGCCCTACCCGAACCCCTCCCCGAACCCGTACCCTAAGACATACCCTAACCCTCACCCTAACCCTAACCCTAACCCTAAGCTACCCTTGAGTGCTTCTGCCTCCAATAGATTTCCTAAGCACTAGTGTTTTAAGGAACAGGTTAAAAAGAGAATCCTAATGTGATTTCTTGATAATGGGTGTGTTCCTTATCTTCTCCTAGTGTCTAAACTCTTCTCCATGGCTGGACCCCCAATAATATTCCTGTACGTGCTAAGGGGTATCTAGAGAGTGGGATAGGTTTAATAACTACCCTCACCCGAACGCGTACACTAACCCTAACCCCTACCCTAACCCTAACGCGTACCCTAATCCTAACCTGTACCCTAAACCGAGCCCTAACCCTAACCCTAACCCATACCCTACGCCCTACCCGAACCCCTCCCCGAACCCGTACCCTAAGCCGTACCCTAACCCTCACCCTAACCCTAACCCTAACCCTAAGCTACCCTTGACGGCTTCTGCCTCCAATAGATTTCCTAAGCACTAGTGTTTTAAGGAACATGTTAAAAAGAGAATCCTAATGTGATTCCTTGATAATGGGTGTGTTCCTTATCTTCTCCTCGTGTCTAAACTCTTCTCCATGGCTGGACCCCCAAATAATATTCCTTTATGTGCTAAGGGGTATCTAGAGAGTGTGATAGGTTTAATAACTACCCTCACCCTAACGCGTACCCTAACCCTAACCCCTACCCTAACCCTAGCGCGTACCCTAATCCTAACCCGTACCCTAAACCGAGCCCTAACCCTAACACTAACTCTAACCCTAACCCTAACCCATACCCTACGCCCTACCCGAACCCCTCCATGAACCCGTACCCTAAACCGTACCCTAACCCTCACCCTAACCCTAACCCTAACCCTAAGCTACCCTTGACGGCTTCTGCCTCCAATAGATTTCCTAAGCACTAGTGTTTTAAGGAACAGTTTAAAAAGAGAATCACATTCTGATTTCTTGATAATGGGTGTGTTCCTTATTTTCTCCTCGTGTCTAAACTCTTCTCCATGGCTGGACCCCCAAATAATATTCCTTTACGTACTAAGGGGTATCTAGAGAGTGGGATAGGTTTAATAACTAACCTCACCCTATCGCGTACCCTAACCCTAACACCTACCCTAACATTAACGCGTACCCTAATCCTAACCCGTACCCTAAACCGAGCCCTAACCCTAACACTAACCCTAACCCTAACCCTAACCCATACCCTACGCCCTACCCGAACCCCTCCCCGAACCCGTACCCTAAGCCGTACCCTAACCCTCACCCTAACCCTAACCCTAACCCTAAGCTACCCTTGACGGCTTCTGCCTCCAATAGATTTCCTAAGCACTAGTGTTTTAAGGAACAGGCTAAAAAGAGAATCCTAATGTGATTTCGTGATAATGGGTGTGTTCCTTATTTTCTCCTAGTGTCTAAACTCTTCTCCATGGCTGGACCCCCAAATAATATTCCTTTACGTGCTAAGGGGTATCTAGAGAGTGTGATAGGTTTAATAACTACCCCCACCCTAACGTGTACCCTAACCCTAACCCCTACCCTAACCCTAACGTGTACCCTAATCCTAACCCGTACCCTAAACCGAGCCCTAACCCTAACACTAACCCTAACCCTAACCCTAACACATACCCTACGACCTACCCGAACCCCTCCCCGAACCCGTACCCTAAGCAATACCCTAACCCTCACCCTAACCCTAACCCTAACCCTAAGCTACCCTTGACTGCTTCTGCCTCCAATAGATTTCCTAAGCACTAGTGTTTTAAGGAACATGTTAAAAAGAGAATCCTAATGTGATTTCTTGATAATGGGTGTGTTCCTTGTCTTCTCCTCGTGTCTAAACTCTTCTCCATGGCTGGACCCCCAAATAATATTCCTTTATGTGCTAAGGGGTATCTAGAGAGTGTGATAGGTTTAATAACTACCCTCACCCTAACGCGTACCCTAACCCTAACCCCTACCCTAACCCTAGTGCGTACCCTAATCCTAACCCGTACCCTAAACCGAGCCCTAACCCTAACACTAACTCTAACCCTAACCCTAACCCATACCCTACGCTCTACCCGAACTCCTCCCTGAACCCGTACCCTAAACCGTACCCTAACCCTCACCCTAACCCTAACCCTAACCCTAAGCTACCCTTGACTGCTTCTGCCTCCAATAGATTTCCTAAGCACTAGTGTTTTAAGGAACAGGTTAAAAAGAGAATCCTAATGTGATTTCTTGATAATGGGTGTGTTCCTTATCTTCTCCTCGTGTCTAAACTCTTCTCCATGGCTGGACCCCCAAATAATATTCCTTTACGTGCTAAGGGGTATCTAGAGAGTGGGATAGGTTTAATAACTACCCTCACCCTAACGCGTACCCTAACCCTAACCCCTACCCGAACCCTAACGTGTACCCTAATCCTAACCCGTACCCTAAACCGAGCCCTAACCCTAACACTAGCCCTAACCCTAACCCTAACACAAACCCTACGCCCTACCCGAACCCCTCCCCGAACCCGTACCCTAAGCCGTACCCTAACCCTCACCCTAACCCTAACCCTAACCCTAAGCTACCCTTGACTGCTTCTGCCTCCAATAGATTTCCTAAGCACTAGTGTTTTAAGGAACAGGTTAAAAAGAGAATCCTAATGTGATTTCGTGATAATGGGTGTGTTCCTTATCTTCTCCTAGTGTCTAAACTCTTCTCCATGTCTGGAACCCCAAATAATATTCCTTTACGTGCTAAGGGGTATCTAGAGAGTGTGATAGATTTAATAACTACCCCCACCCTAACGCGTACACTAACCCTAACCCCTACCCTAACCCTAACGCGTACACTAATCCTAACCCGTACCCTAAACCGAGCCCTAACCCTAACACTAACCCTAACCCTAACCCTAACCCATACCCTACGCCCTACCCGAACCACTCCCCGAACCCGTACCCTAAGCCATACCCTAACCCTCACCCTAACCCTAACCCTAACCCTAAGCTACCCTTGACTGCTTCTGCCTCCAATAGATTTCCTAAGCACTAGTGTTTTAAGGAACAGGTTAAAAAGAGAATCCTAATGTGTTTTCTTGATAATGGGTGTGTTCCTTATCTTCTCTTAGTGTCTAAACTCTTCTCCATGGCTGGACCCCCAATAATATTCCTGTACGTGCTAAGGGGTATCTAGAGAGTGGGATAGGTTTAATAACTACCCTCACCCTAACGCGTACACTAACCCTAACCCCTACCCTAACCCTAACGCGTACCCTAATCCTAACCTGTACCCTAAACCGAGCCCTAACCCTAACACTAGCCCTAACCCTAACACTAACCCATACCCTACGCCCTACCCGAACCCCTCCCCGAACCCGTACCCTAAGACATACCCTAACCCTCACCCTAACCCTAACCCTAACCCTAAGCTACCCTTGAGTGCTTCTGCCTCCAATAGATTTCCTAAGCACTAGTGTTTTAAGGAACAGGTTAAAAAGAGAATCCTAATGTGATTTCTTGATAATGGGTGTGTTCCTTATCTTCTCCTAGTGTCTAAACTCTTCTCCATGGCTGGACCCCCAATAATATTCCTGTACGTGCTAAGGGGTATATAGAGAGTGGGATAGGTTTAATAACTACCCTCACCCGAACGCGTACACTAACCCTAACCCCTACCCTAACCCTAACGCGTACCCTAATCCTAACCTGTACCCTAAACCGAGCCCTAACCCTAACCCTAACCCATACCCTACGCCCTACCCGAACCCCTCCCCGAACCCGTACCCTAAGCCGTACCCTAACCCTCACCCTAACCCTAACCCTAACCCTAAGCTACCCTTGACGGCTTCTGCCTCCAATAGATTTCCTAAGCACTAGTGTTTTAAGGAACATGTTAAAAAGAGAATCCTAATGTGATTCCTTGATAATGGGTGTGTTCCTTATCTTCTCCTCGTGTCTAAACTCTTCTCCATGGCTGGACCCCCAAATAATATTCCTTTATGTGCTAAGGGGTATCTAGAGAGTGTGATAGGTTTAATAACTACCCTCACCCTAACGCGTACCCTAACCCTAACCCCTACCCTAACCCTAGCGCGTACCCTAATCCTAACCCGTACCCTAAACCGAGCCCTAACCCTAACACTAACTCTAACCCTAACCCTAACCCATACCCTACGCCCTACCCGAACCCCTCCATGAACCCGTACCCTAAACCGTACCCTAACCCTCACCCTAACCCTAACCCTAACCCTAAGCTACCCTTGACTGCTTCTGCCTCCAATAGATTTCCTAAGCACTAGTGTTTTAAGGAACAGGTTAAAAAGAGAATCCTAATGTGATTTCTTGATAATGGGTGTGTTCCTTATCTTCTCCTCGTGTCTAAACTCTTCTCCATGGCTGGACCCCCAAATAATATTCCTTTACGTGCTAAGGGGTATCTAGAGAGTGGGATAGGTTTAATAACTACCCTCACCCTAACGCGTACCCTAACCCTAACCCCTACCCGAACCCTAACGTGTACCCTAATCCTAACCCGTACCCTAAACCGAGCCCTAACCCTAACACTAGCCCTAACCCTAACCCTAACCCATACCCTACGCCCTACCCGAACCCCTCCCCGAACCCGTACCCTAAGCCGTACCCTAACCCTCACCCTAACCCTAACCCTAACCCTAAGCTACCCTTGACTGCTTCTGCCTCCAATAGATTTCCTAAGCACTAGTGTTTTAAGGAACAGGTTAAAAAGAGAATCCTAATGTGATTTCGTGATAATGGGTGTGTTCCTTATCTTCTCCTAGTGTCTAAACTCTTCTCCATGTCTGGAACCCCAAATAATATTCCTTTACGTGCTAAGGGGTATCTAGAGAGTGTGATAGATTTAATAACTACCCCCACCCTAACGCGTACCCTAACCCTAACCCCTACCCTAACCCTAACGCGTACACTAATCCTAACCCGTACCCTAAACCGAGCCCTAACCCTAACACTAACCCTAACCCTAACCCTAACCCATACCCTACGCCCTACCCGAACCACTCCCCGAACCCGTACCCTAAGCCATACCCTAACCCTCACCCTAACCCTAACCCTAACCCTAAGCTACCCTTGACTGCTTCTGCCTCCAATAGATTTCCTAAGCACTAGTGTTTTAAGGAACAGGTTAAAAAGAGAATCCTAATGTGTTTTCTTGATAATGGGTGTGTTCCTTATCTTCTCTTAGTGTCTAAACTCTTCTCCATGGCTGGACCCCCAATAATATTCCTGTACGTGCTAAGGGGTATCTAGAGAGTGGGATAGGTTTAATAACTACCCTCACCCTAACGCGTACACTAACCCTAACCCCTACCCTAACCCTAACGCGTACCCTAATCCTAAACTGTACCCTAAACCGAGCCCTAACCCTAACAGTAGCCCTAACCCTAACACTAACCCATACCCTACGCGCTACCCGAACCCCTCCCCGAACCCGTACCCTAAGACATACCCTAACCCTCACCCTAACCCTAACCCTAACCCTAAGCTACCCTTGAGTGCTTCTGCCTCCAATAGATTTCCTAAGCACTATTGTTTTAAGGAACAGGTTAAAAAGAGAATCCTAATGTGATTTCTTGATAATGGGTGTGTTCCTTATCTTCTCCTAGTGTCTAAACTCTTCTCCATGGCTGGACCCCCAATAATATTCCTGTACGTGCTAAGGGGTATCTAGAGAGTGGGATAGGTTTAATAACTACCCTCACCCGAACGCGTACACTAACCCTAACCCCTACCCTAACCCTAACGCGTACCCTAATCCTAACCTGTACCCTAAACCGAGCCCTAACCCTAACCCTAACCCATACCCTACGCCCTACCCGAACCCCTCCCCGAACCCGTACCCTAAGCCGTACCCTAACCCTCACCCTAACCCTAACCGTAACCCTAAGCTACCCTTGACGGCTTCTGCCTCCAATAGATTTCCTAAGCACTAGTGTTTTAAGGAACATGTTAAAAAGAGAATCCTAATGTGATTCCTTGATAATGGGTGTGTTCCTTATCTTCTCCTCGTGTCTAAACTCTTCTCCATGGCTGGACCCCCAAATAATATTCCTTTATGTGCTAAGGGGTATCTAGAGAGTGTGATAGGTTTAATAACTACCCTCACCCTAACGCGTACCCTAACCCTAACCCCTACCCTAACCCTAGCGCGTACCCTAATCCTAACCCGTACCCTAAACCGAGCCCTAACCCTAACACTAACTCTAACCCTAACCCTAACCCATACCCTACGCCCTACCCGAACCCCTCCATGAACCCGTACCCTAAACCGTACCCTAACCCTCACCCTAACCCTAACCCTAACCCTAAGCTACCCTTGACGGCTTCTGCCTCCAATAGATTTCCTAAGCACTAGTGTTTTAAGGAACAGTTTAAAAAGAGAATCACATTCTGATTTCTTGATAATGGGTGTGTTCCTTATTTTCTCCTCGTGTCTAAACTCTTCTCCATGGCTGGACCCCAAATAATAGTCCTTTACGTGCTAAGGGGTATCTAGAGAGTGTGATAGGTTTAATAACTAACCCCACCCTAATGCGTACCCTAACCCTAACCCCTACCCTAACCCTAACGCGTACCCTAATCCTAACCCGTACCCTAAACCGAGCCCTAACCCTAACACTAACCCTAACCCTAACCCTAACCCATACCCTACGCCCTCCCCGAACCCCTCCCCGAACCCGTACCCTAAGCCATACCCTAACCCTCACCCTAACCCTAACCCTAACCCTAAGCTACCCTTGACTGCTTCTGCCTCCAATAGATTTCCTAAGCACTAGTGTTTTAAGGAACAGGTTAAAAAGAGAATCCTAATGTGATTTCTTGATAATGGGTGTGTTCCTTATCTTCTCCTAGTGTCTAAACTCTTCTCCATGGCTGGACCCCCAAATAATATTCCTTTACGTACTAAGGGGTATCTAGAGAGTGGGATAGGTTTAATAACTAACCTCACCCTATCGCGTACCCTAACCCTAACACCTACCCTAACATTAACGCGTACCCTAATCCTAACCCGTACCCTAAACCGAGCCCTAACCCTAACACTAACCCTAACCCTAACCCTAACCCATACCCTACGCCCTACCCGAACCCCTCCCCGAACCCGTACCCTAAGCCGTACCCTAACCCTCACCCTAACCCTAACCCTAACCCTAAGCTACCCTTGACGGCTTCTGCCTCCAATAGATTTCCTAAGCACTAGTGTTTTAAGGAACAGGTTAAAAAGAGAATCCTAATGTGATTTCGTGATAATGGGTGTGTTCCTCATTTTCTCCTAGTGTCTAAACTCTTCTCCATGGCTGGACCCCCAAATAATATTCCTTTACGTGCTAAGGGGTATCTAGAGAGTGTGATAGGTTTAATAACTACCCCCACCCTAACGTGTACCCTAACCCTAACCCCTACCCTAACCCTAACGTGTACCCTAATCCTAACCCGTACCCTAAACCGAGCCCTAACCCTAACACTAACCCTAACCCTAACCCTAACACATACCCTACGACCTACCCAAACCCCTCCCCGAACCCGTACCCTAAGCAATACCCTAACCCTCACCCTAACCCTAACCCTAACCCTAAGCTACCCTTGACTGCTTCTGCCTCCAATAGATTTCCTAAGCACTAGTGTTTTAAGGAACATATTAAAAAGAGAATCCTAATGTGATTTCTTGATAATGGGTGTGTTCCTTATCTTCTCCTCGTGTCTAAACTCTTCTCCATGGCTGGACCCCCAAATAATATTACTTTATGTGCTAAGGGGTATCTAGAGAGTGTTATAGGTTTAATAACTACCCTCACCCTAACGCGTACCCTAATCCTAACCCCTACCCTAACCCTAGCACGTACCCTAATCCTAACCCGTACCCTAAACCGAGCCCTAACCCTAACACTAACTCTAACCATAACCCTAACCCATACCCTACGCCCTACCCGAACCCCTCCCTGAACCCATACCCTAAACCGTACCCTAACCCTCACCCTAACCCTAACCCTAACCCTAAGCTACCCTTGACGGCTTCTGCCTCCAATAGATTTGCTAAGCACTAGTGTTTTAAGGAACAGGTTAAAAAGAGAATCCTAATGTGATTTCTTGATAATGGGTGTGTTCCTTATCTTCTCCTCGTGTCTAAACTCTTCTCCATGGCTGGACCCCCAAATAATATTCCTTTACGTGCTAAGGGGTATCTAGAGAGTGGGATAGGTTTAATAACTACCCTCACCCTAACGCGTACCCTAACCCTAACCCCTACCCTAACCCTAACGCGTACCCTAATCCTAACCCGTACCCTAAACCGAGCCCTAACCCTAACACTAGCCCTAACCCTAACCCTAACCCATACCCTACGCCCTACCCGAACCCCTCCCCGAACCCGTACCCTAAGCAATACCATAACCCTCACCCTAACCCTAACCCTAACCCTAAGCTACCCTTGACTGCTTCTGCCTCCAATAGATTTCCTAAGCACTAGTGTTTTAAGGAACAGGTTAAAAAGAGAATCCTAATGTGATTTCGTGATAATGGGAGTGTTCCTTATCTTCTCCTAGTGTCTAAACTCTTCTCCATGGCTGGACCCCCAATAATATTCCTGTACGTGCTAAGGGGTATCTAGAGAGTGGGATAGGTTTAATAACTACCCTCACCCGAACGCGTACACTAACCCTAACCCCTACCCTAACCCTAACGCGTACCCTAATCCTAACCTGTACCCTAAACCGAGCTCTAACCCTAACCCTAACCCATACCCTACGCCCTACCCGAACCCCTCCCCGAAACCGTACCCTAAGACGTACCCTAACCCTCACCCTAACCCTAACCCTAACCCTAAGCTACCCTTGACGGCTTCTGCCTCCAAGAGATTTCCTAAGCACTAGTGTTTTAAGGAACATGTTAAAAAGAGAATCCTAATGTGATTTCTTGATAATGGGTGTGTTCCTTATCTTCTCCTCGTGTCTAAACTCTTCTCCATGGCTGGACCCCCAAATAATATTCCTTTATGTGCTAAGGGTTATCTAGAGAGTGTGATAGTTTTAATAACTACCCTCACCCTAACGCGTACCCTAACCCTAACCCCTACCCTAACCCTAACGCGTACCCTAATCCTAACCCGTACCCTAAACCGAGCCCTAACCCTAACACGAGCCCTAACCCTAACCCTAAACCATACCCTACGCCCTACCCGAACCCCTCCCCGAACCCGTACCTAAGCCGTACCCTAACCCTCACCCTAACCCTAACCCTAACCCTAAGCTACCCTTGACTGCTTCTGCCTCCAATAGATTTCCTAAATACTAGTGTTTTAAGGAACAGGTTAAAAAGAGAATCCTAATGTGATTTCGTGATAATGGGTGTGTTCCTTATCTTCTCCTAGTGTCTAAACTCTTCTCCATGGCTGGACCCCCAAATAATATTCCTTTACGTGCTAAGGGGTATCTAGAGAGTGTGATAGGTTTAATAACTACCCTCACCCTAACGCGTACCCTAACCCTAACCGCTACCCTAACCCTAACGAGTACCCTAATCCTAACCCGTACCCTAAACCGAGCCCTAACCCTAACACTAACCCTAACCCTAACCCTAACCCATACCCTACGGCCTACCCGAACCCCTCCCCGAACCCGTACCCTAAGCCGTACCCTAACCCTCACCCTAACCCTAACCCTAACCCTAAGCTACCGTTGACTGCTTCTGCCTCCAATAGATTTCCTAAGCACTAGTGTTTTAAGGAACAGGTTAAAAAGAGAATCCTAATGTGATTTCTTGATAATGGGTGTGTTCCTTATCTTCTCCTCGTGTCTAAACTCTTCTCCATGGCTGGACCCCCAAATAATATTCCTTTACGTGCTAAGGGGTATACAGAGAGTGTGATAGGTTTAATAACTACCCCCACCCTAACGCGTACCCTAAACCTAACCCCTGCCCTAACACTAACGCGTACCCTAATCCTAACCCGTACCCTAAACCGAGCCCTAACCCTAACACTAACACTAACCCTAACCCTAACCCATACCCTACGCCCTACCCGAACCCCTCCCCGAACCCGTACCCTAAGCCATACCCTAACCCTCACCCTAACCCTAACCCTAACCCTAAGCTACCCTTGACTGCTTCTGCCTCCAATAGATTTCCTAAGCACTAGTGTTTTAAGGAACAGGTTAAAAAGAGAATCCTAATGTGATTTCTTGATAATGGGTGTGTTCCTTATCTTCTCCTAGTGTCTAAACTCTTCTCCATGGCTGGACCCCCAATAATATTCCTGTACGTGCTAAGGGGTATCTAGAGAGTGGGATAGGTTTAATAACTACCCTCACCCGAACGCGTACACTAACCCTAACCCCTACCCTAACCCTAACGCGTACCCTAATCCTAACCTGTACCCTAAACCGAGCCCTAACCCTAACCCTAACCCATACCCTACGCCCTACACGAAGCCCTCCCCGAACCCGTACCCTAAGCCGTACCCTAACCCTCACCCTAACCCTAACCCTAACCCTAAGCTACCCTTGACGGCTTCTGCCTCCAATAGATTTCCTAAGCACTAGTGTTTTAAGGAACATGTTAAAAAGAGAATCCTAATGTGATTTCTTGGTAATGGGTGTGTTCCTTATCTTCTCCTCGTGTCTAAACTCTTCTCCATGGCTGGACCCCCAAATAATATTCCTTTATGTGCTAAGGGGTATCTAGAGAGTGTGATAGGTTTAATAACTACCCTCACCCTAACGCGTACCCAACCCTAACCGCTACCCTAACCCTAACGAGTACCCTAATCCTAACCCGTAACCTAAACCGAGCCCTAACCCTAACACTAACCCTAACCCTAACCCTAACCCATACCCTACGCCCTACCCGAAACCCTCCCCGAACCCGTACCCTAAGCCGTACCCTAACCCTCACCCTAACCCTAACCCTAACCCTAAGCTACCCTTGACTGCTTCTGCCTCCAATAGATTTCCTAAGCACTAGTGTTTTAAGGAACAGTTTAAAAAGAGAATCATATTGTGATTTCTTGATAATGGGTGTGTTCCTTATCTTCTCCTAGTGTCTAAACCCTTCTCCATGGCTGGACCCACAAATAATATTCCTTTACGTGCTAAGGGGTATCTAGAGAGTGGGATAGGTTTAATAACTACCCTCACCCTAAAGCGTATCCTAACCCTAACCCCTACCCTAACCCTAACGCATACCCTAATCCTAACCCGTACCCTAAACCGAGCCCTAACCCTAACACTAGCCCTATCCCTAACCCTAACCCATACCCTACGCCCTACCCGAACCCCTCCCCGAACCCGTACCCTAAGCAATACCCTAACCCTCACCCTAACCCTAACCCTAACCCTAAGCTACCCTTGACTGCTTCTGCCTCCAATAGATTTCCTAAGCACTAGTGTTTTAAGGAACATGTTAAAAAGAGAATCCTAATGTGATTTCTTGATAATGGGTGTGTTCCTTATCTTCTCCTCGTGTCTAAACTCTTCTCCATGGCTGGACCCCCAAATAATATTACTTTATGTGCTAAGGGGTATCTAGAGAGTGTTATAGGTTTAATAACTACCCTCACCCTAACGCGTACCCTAATCCTAACCCCTACCCTAACCCTAGCACGTACCCTAATCCTAACCCGTACCCTAAACCGAGCCCTAACCCTAACACTAACTCTAACCATAACCCTAACCCATACCCTACGCCCTACCCGAACCCCTCCCTGAACCCATACCCTAAACCGTACCCTAACCCTCACCCTAACCTTAACCCTAACCCTAAGCTACCCTTGACGGCTTCTGCCTCCAATAGATTTGCTAAGCACTAGTGTTTTAAGGAACAGGTTAAAAAGAGAATCCTAATGTGATTTCTTGATAATGGGTGTGTTCCTTATCTTCTCCTCGTGTCTAAACTCTTCTCCATGGCTGGACCCGCAAATAATATTCCTTTACGTGCTAAGGGGTATCTAGAGAGTGTGATAGGTTTAATAACTACCCTCACCCTAACGCGGACCCTAACCCTAACCGCTACCCCTAACCCTAACGAGTACCCTAATCCTAACCCGTACCCTAAACCGAGCCCTAACCCTAACACTAACCCTAACCCTAACCCTAACCCATACCCTACGGCCTACCCGAACCCCTCCCCGAACCCGTACCCTAAGCCGTACCCTAACCCTCACCCTAACCCTAACCCTAACCCTAAGCTACCCTTGACTGCTTCTGCCTCCTATAGATTTCCTAAGCACTAGTGTTTTAAGGAACAGGTTAAAAAGAGAATCCTAATGTGATTTCTTGATAATGGTGTGTTCCTTATCTTCTCCTCGTGTCTAAACTCTTCTCCATGGCTGGACCCCCAAATAATATTCCTTTACGTGCTAAGGGGTATCTAGAGAGTGTGATAGGTTTAATAACTACCCCCACCCTAACGCGTACCCTAAACCTAACCCCTGCCCTAACACTAACGCGTACCCTAATCCTAACCCGTACCCTAAACCGAGCCCTAACCCTAACACTAACACTAACCCTAACCCTAAACCATACCCTACGCCCTACCCGAACCCCTCCCCGAACCCGTACCCTAAGCCATACCCTAACCCTCACCCTAAACCTAACCCTAACCCTAAGCTACCCTTGACTGCTTCTGCCTCCAATAGATTTCCTAAGCACTAGTGTTTTAAGGAACAGGTTAAAAAGAGAATCCTAATGTGATTTCTTGATAATGGGTGTGTTCCTTATCTTCTCCTAGTGTCTAAACTCTTCCTCCATGGCTGGACCCCCCAATAATATTCCTGTACGTGCTAAGGGGTATCTAGAGAGTGGGATAGGTTTAATAACTACCCTCACCCGAACGCGTACACTAACCCTAACCCCTACCCTAACCCTAACGCGTACCCTAATCCTAACCTGTACCCTAAACCGAGCCCTAACCCTAACCCTAACCCATACCCTACGCCCTACACGAACCCCTCCCCGAACCCGTACCCTAACCCTCACCCTAACCCTAACCCTAACCCTAAGCTACCCTTGACGGCTTCAGCCTCCAATAGATTTCCTAAGCACTAGTGTTTTAAGGAACAGGTTAAAAAGAGAATCCTAATGTGATTTCTTGATAATGGGTGTGTTCCTTATCTTCTCCTCGTGTCTAAACTCTTCTCCATGGCTGGACCCCCAAATAATATTCCTTTATGTGCTAAGGGGTATCTAGAGAGTGTGATAGGTTTAATAACTACCCCTCACCCTAACGCGTACCCAACCCTAACCGCTACCCTAACCCTAACGAGTACCCTAATCCTAACCCGTACCCTAAACCGAGCCCTAACCCTAACACTAACCCTAACCCTAACCCTAACCCATACCCTACGCCCTACCCGAAACCCTCCCCGAACCCGTACCCTAAGCCATACCCTAACCCTCACCCTAACCCTAACCCTAACCCTAAGCTACCCTTGACTGCTTCTGCCTCCAATAGATTTCCTAAGCACTAGTGTTTTAAGGAACAGTTTAAAAAGAGAATCATATTGTGATTTCTTGATAATGGGTGTGTTCCTTATCTTCTCCTAGTGTCTAAACCCTTCTCCATGGCTGGACCCACAAATAATATTCCTTTACGTGCTAAGGGGTATCTAGAGAGTGGGATAGGTTTAATAACTACCCTCACCCTAAAGCGTATCCTAACCCTAACCCCTACCCTAACCCTAACGCATACCCTAATCCTAACCCGTACCCTAAACCGAGCCCTAACCCTAACACTAGCCCTAACCCTAACCCTAACCCATACCCTACGCCCTACCCGAACCCCTCCCCGAACCCGTATCGTAAGCCGTACCCTAACCCTCACCCTAACCCTAACCCTAACCCTAAGCTACCCTTGACGGCTTCTGCCTCCAATAGATTTCCTAAGCACTAGTGTTTTAAGGAACAGGTTAAAAAGAGAATCCTAATGTGATTTCTTGATAATGGGTGTGTTCCTTATCTTCTCCTAGTGTCTAAACTCTTCTCCATGGCTGGACCCCCAAATAATATTCCTTTACGTGCTAAGGGGTATCTAGAGAGTGGGATAGGTTTAATAAATAACCTCACCCTATCGCATACCCTAACCCTAACCCCTACCCTAACCCTAACGCGTACCCTAATCCTAACCCGTACCCTAAACCGAGCCCTAACCCTAACACTAACCCTAACACTAACCCTAACCCATAGCCTACGCCCTACCGGAACCCCTCCCCGAACCCGTACCCTAAGCCGTACCCTAACCCTCACCCTAACCCTAACCCTAACCCTAAGCTACCCTTGACTGCTTCTGCCTCCAATAGATTTCCTAAGCACTAGTGTTTTAAGGAACAGGTTAAAAAGAGAATCATATGGTGATTTCTTGATAATGGGTGTGTTCCTTATCTTCTCCTAGTGTCTAAACTCTTCTCCATGGCTGGACCCCCAAATAATATTCCTTTACGTGCTAAGGGGTATCTAGAGAGTGGGATAGGTTTAATAACTACCCTCACCCTAAAGCGTACCCTAACTCTAACCACTACCCTAACACTAACGCGTACCCTAATCCTAACCCGTACCCTAAACCGAGCCCTAACCCTAAAACTAACCCTAACCCTAACCCTAACCCATACCCTACGGCCTACCCGAACCCCTCCCCGAACCCGTACCCTAAGCCGTACCCTAACCCTCACCCTAACCCTAACCCTAACCCTAAGCTACCCTTGACTGCTTCTGCCTCCAATAGATTTCCTAAGCACTAGTGTTTTAAGGAACAGGTTAAAAAGAGAATCCTAATGTGATTTCTTGATAATGGGTGTGTTCCTTATCTTCTCCTCGTGTCTAAACTCTTCTCCATGGCTGGACTCCCAAATAATATTCCTTTACGTGCTAAGGGGTATCTAGAGAGTGTGATAGGTTTAATAACTACCCCCACCCTAACGCGTACCCTAAACCTAACCCCTGCCCTAACACTAACGCGTAACCTAATCCTAACCCGTACCCTAAACCGAGCCCTAACCCTAACACTAACACTAACCCTAACCCTAACCCATACCCTACGCCCTACCCGAACCCCTCCCCGAACCCGTACCCTAAGCCATACCCTAACCCTCACCCTAACCCTAACCCTAACCCTAAGCTACCCTTGACTGCTTCTGCCTCAAATAGATTTCCTAAGCACTAGTGTTTTAAGGAACAGGTTAAAAAGAGAATCCTAATGTGATTTCTTGATAATGGGTGTGTTCCTTATCTTCTCCTAGTGTCTAAACTCTTCTCCATGGCTGGACCCACAATAATATTCCTGTACGTGCTAAGGGGTATCTAGAGAGTGGGATAGGTTTAATAACTACCCTCACCCGAACGCGTACACTAACCCTAACCCCTACCCTAACACTAACGCGTACCCTAATCCTAACCTGTACCCTAAACCGAGCCCTAACCCTAACCCTAACCCATACCCTACGCCCTACACGAACCCCTCCCCGAACCCGTACCCTAAGCCGTACCCTAACCCTCACCCTAATCCTAACCCTAACCCTAAGCTACCCTTGACGGCTTCTGCCTCCAATAGATTTCCTAAGCACTAGTGTTTTAAGGAACATGTTAAAAAGAGAATCCTAATGTGATTTCTTGATAATGGGTGTGTTCCTTATCTTCTCCTCGTGTCTAAACTCTTCTCCATGGCTGGACCCCCAAATAATATTCCTTTATGTGCTAAGGGGTATCTAGAGAGTGTGATAGGTTTAATAACTACCCTCACCCTAACGCGTACCCTAACCCTAACCCCTACCCTAACCCTAGCGCGTACCCTAACCCTAGCGCGTACCCTAATCCTAACCCGTACCCTAAACCGAGCCCTAACCCTAACACTAACTCTAAACTTAACCCTAACCCATACCCTACGCCCTACCCGAACCCCTCCCTGAACCCGTACCCTAAACCGTACCCTAACCCTCACCCTAACCCTAACCCTAACCCTAAGCTACCCTTGACGGCTTCTGCCTCCAATAGATTTCCTAAGCACTAGTGTTTTAAGGAACAGGTTAAAAAGAGAATCCTAATGTGATTTCTTGATAATGGGTGTGTTCCTTATCTTCTCCTCATGTCTAAACTCTTCTCCATGGCTGGACCCCCAAATAATATTCCTTTATGTGCTAAGGGGTATCTAGAGAGTGTGATAGGTTTAATAACTACCCTCACCCTAACGCGTACCCAACCCGAACCGCTACCCTAACCCTAACGAGTACCCTAATCCTAACCCGTACCCTAAACCGAGCCCTAACCCTAACACTAACCCTAACCCTAACTCTAACCCATACCCTACGCCCTACACGAAACCCTCCCCGAACCCGTACCCTAAGCCGTACCCTAACCCTCACCCTAACCCTAACCCTAACCCTAAGCTACCCTTGACTGCTTCTGCCTCCAATAGATTTCCTAAGCACTAGTGTTTTAAGGAACAGTTTAAAAAGAGAATCATATTGTGATTTCTTGATAATGGGTGTGTTCCTTATCTTCTCCTAGTGTCTAAACCCTTCTCCATGGCTGGACCCACAAATAATATTCCTTTACGTGCTAAGGGGTATCTAGAGAGTGGGATAGGTTTAATAATTACCCTCACCCTAAAGCGTATCCTAACCCTAACCCCTACCCTAACCCTAACGCATCCCCTAATCCTAACCCGTACCCTAAACCGAGCCCTAACCCTAACACTAGCCCTAACCCTAACCCTAACCCATACCCTACGCCCTACCCGAACCCCTCCCCGAACCCGTATCGTAAGCCGTACCCTAACCCTCACCCTAACCCTAACCCTAACCCTAAGCTACCCTTGACGGCTTCTGCCTCCAATAGATTTCCTAAGCACTAGTGTTTTAAGGAACAGGTTAAAAAGAGAATCCTAATGTGATTTCTTGATAATGGGTGTGTTCCTTATCTTCTCCTAGTGTCTAAACTCTTCTCCATGGCTGGACCCCCAAATAATATTCCTTTACGTGCTAAGGGGTATCTAGAGAGTGGGATAGGTTTAATAACTAACCTCACCCTATCGCATACCCTAACCCTAACCCCTACCCTAACCCTAACGCGTACCCTAATCCTAACCCGTACCCTAAACCGAGCCCTAACCCTAACACTAACCCTAACCCTAACCCTAACCCATAGCCTACGCCCTACCGGAACCCCTCCCCGAAATCGTACCCTAAGCCGTACCCTAACCCTCACCCTAACCCTAACCCTAACCCTAAGCTACCCTTGACTGCTTCTGCCTCCAATAGATTTCCTAAGCACTAGTGTTTTAAGGAACAGTTTAAAAAGAGAATCATATGGTGATTTCTTGATAATGGGTGTGTTCCTTATCTTCTCCTAGTGTCTAAACTCTTCTCCATGGCTGGACCCCCAAATAATATTCCTTTACGTGCTAAGGGGTATCTAGAGAGTGGGATAGGTTTAATAACTACCCTCACCCTAAAGCGTACCCTAACTCTAACCACTACCCTAACACTAACGCGTACCCTAATCCTAACCCGTACCCTAAACCGAGCCCTAACCCTAAAACTAACCCTAACCCTAACCCTAACCCATACCCTACGGCCTACCCGAACCCCTCCCCGAACCCGTACCCTAAGCCGTACCCTAACCCTCACCCTAACCCTAACCCTAACCCTAAGCTACCCTTGACTGCTTCTGCCTCCAATAGATTTCCTAAGCACTAGTGTTTTAAGGAACAGGTTAAAAAGAGAATCCTAATGTGATTTCTTGATAATGGGTGTGTTCCTTATCTTCTCCTAGTGTCTAAACTCTTCTCCATGGCTGGACCGCCAAATATTATTCCTTTACGTGCTAAGGGGTATCTAGAGAGTGTGATAGGTTTAATAACTACCCCCACCCTAACGCGTACCCTAAACCTAACCCCTGCCCTAACACTAACGCGTACCCTAATCCTAACCCGTACCCTAAACCGAGCCCTAACCCTAACACTAACACTAACCCTAACCCTAACCCATACCCTACGCCCTACCCGAACCCCTCCCCGAACCCGTACCCTAAGCCATACCCTAACCCTCACCCTAACCCTAACCCTAACCCTAAGCTACCCTTGACTGCTTCTGCCTCCAATAGATTTCCTAAGCACTAGTGTTTTAAGGAACAGGTTAAAAAGAGAATCCTAATGTAATTTCTTGATAATGGGTGTGTTCCTTATCTTCTCCTAGTGTCTAAACTCTTCTCCATGGCTGGACCCCCAATAATATTCCTGTACGTGCTAAGGGGTATCTAGAGAGTGGGATAGGTTTAATAACTACCCTCACCCGAACGCGTACACTAACCCTAACCCCTACCCGAACCCTAACGCGTACCCTAATCCTAACCTGTACCCTAAACCGAGCCCTAACCCTAACCCTAACCCATACCCTACGCCCTACACGAAGCCCTCCCCGAACCCGTACCCTAAGCCGTACCCTAACCCTCACCCTAACCCTAACCCTAACCCTAAGCTACCCTTGACGGCTTCTGCCTCCAATAGATTTGCTAAGCACTAGTGTTTTAAGGAACAGGTTAAAAAGAGAATCCTAATGTGATTTCTTGATAATGCGTGTGTTCCTTATCTTCTCCTCGTGTCTAAACTCTTCTCCATGGCTGGACCCCCAAATAATATACCTTTACGTGCTAAGGGGTATCTAGAGAGTGGGATAGGTTTAATAACTACCCTCACCCTAACGCGTACCCTAACCCTAACCCCTACCCTAACCCTAACGCGTACCCTAATCATAACCCGTAACCTAAAACGAGCCCTAACCCTAACACTAGCCCTAACCCTAACCCTAACCCATACCCTACGCCCTACCCGAACCCCTCCCCGAACCCGTACCCTAAGCAATACCCTAACCCTCACCCTAACCCTAACCCTAACCCTAAGCTACCCTTGACTGCTTCTGCCTCCAATAGATTTCCTAAGCACTAGTGTTTTAAGGAACAGGTTAAAAAGAGAATCCTAATGTGATTTCGTGATAATGGGAGTGTTCCTTATCTTCTCCTAGTGTCTAAACTCTTCTCCATGGCTGGACCCCCAATAATATTCCTGTACGTGCTAAGGGGTATCTAGAGAGTGGGATAGGTTTAATAACTACCCTCACCCGAACGCGTACACTAACCCTAACCCCTACCCTAACCCTAATGCGTACCCTAATCCTAACCTGTACCCTAAACCGAGCCCTAACCCTAACCCTAACCCATACCCTACGCCCTACCCGAACCCCTCCCCTAAACCGTACCCTAAGCCGTACCCTAACCCTCACCCTAACCCTAACCCTAACCCTAAGCTACCCTTGACGGCTTCTGCCTCCAAGAGATTTCCTAAGCACTAGTGTTTTAAGGAACATGTTAAAAAGAGAATCCTAATGTGATTTCTTGATAATGGGTGTGTTCCTTATCTTCTCCTCGTGTCTAAACTCTTCTCCATGGCTGGACCCCCAAATAATATTCCTTTATGTGCTAAGGGTTATCTAGAGAGTGTGATAGGTTTAATAACTACCCTCACCCTAACGCGTACCCTAACCCTAACCCCTACCCTAACCCTAGCGCGTACCCTAATCCTAACCCGTACCCTAAACCGAGCCCTAACCCTAACACTAACTCTAACCCTAACCCTAACCCATACCCTACGCCCTACCCGAACCCCTCCCTGAACCCGTACCCTAAACCGTACCCTAACCCTCACCCTAACCCTAACCCTAACCCTAAGCTACCCTTGACGGCTTCTGCCTCCAATAGATTTCCTAAGCACTAGTGTTTTAAGGAACAGGTTAAAAAGAGAATCCTAATGTGATTTCTTGATAATGGGTGTGTTCCTTATCTTCTCCTCGTGTCTAAACTCTTCTCCATGGCTGGACCCCCAAATAATATTCCTTTACGTGCTAAGGGGTATCTAGAGAGTGGGATAGGTTTAATAACTACCCTCACCCTAACGCGTACCCTAACCCTAACCCCTACCCTAACCCTAACGCGTACCCTAATCCTACCCCGTACCCTAAACCGAGCCCTAACCCTAACACTAGCCCTAACCCTAACCCTAACCCATACCTTACGCCCTACCCGAACCCCTCCCCGAACCCGTACCCTAAGCCGTACCCTAACCCTCACCCTAACCCTAACCCTAACCCTAAGCTACCCTTGACTGCTTCTGCCTCCAATAGATTTCCTAAGCACTAGTGTTTTAAGGAACAGGTTAAAAAGAGAATCCTAATGTGATTTCGTGATAATGGGTGTGTTCCTTATCTTCTCCTAGTGTCTAAACTCTTCTCCATGGCTGGACCCCCAAATAATATTCCTTTACGTGCTAAGGGGTATCTAGAGAGTGTGATAGGTTTAATAACTACCCTCACCCTAACGCTTACCCTAACCCTAACCGCTACCCTAACCCTAACGAGTACCCTAATCCTAACCCGTACCCTAAACCGAGCCCTAACCCTAACACTAACCCTAACCCTAACCCTAAACCATACCCTACGCCCTACCCGAAACCCTCCCCGAACCCGTACCCTAAGCCGTACCCTAACCCTCACCCTAACCCTAACCCTAACCCTAAGCTACCCTTGACTGCTTCTGCCTCCAATAGATTTCCTAAGCACTAGTGTTTTAAGGAACAGTTTAAAAAGAGAATCATATTGTGATTTCTTGATAATGGGTGTGTTCCTTATCTTCTCCTAGTTTCTAAACCCTTCTCCATGGCTGGACCCACAAATAATATTCCTTTACGTGCTAAGGGGTATCTAGAGAGTGGGATAGGTTTAATAACTACCCTCACCCTAAAGCGTATCCTAACCCTAACCCCTACCCTAACCCTAACGCATACCCTAATCCTAACCCGTACCCTAAACCGAGCCCTAACCCTAACACTAGCCCTAACCCTAACCCTAACCCATACCCTACGCCCTACCCGAACCCCTCCCCGAACCCGTATCGTAAGCCGTACCCTAACCCTCACCCTAACCCTAACCCTAACCCTAAGCTACCCTTGACGGCTTCTGCCTCCAATAGATTTCCTAAGCACTAGTGTTTTAAGGAACAGGTTAAAAAGAGAATCCTAATGTGATTTCTTGATAATGGGTGTGTTCCTTATCTTCTCCTAGTGTCTAAAGTCTTCTCCATGGCTGGACCCCCAAATAATATTCCTTTACGTGCTAAGGGGTATCTAGAGAGTGGGATAGGTTTAATAACTAACCTCACCCTATCGCATACCCTAACCCTAACCCCTACCCTAACCCTAACGCGTACCCTAATCCTAACCCGTACCCTAAACCGAGCCCTAACCCTAACACTAACCCTAACCCATAGCCTACGCCCTATCGGAACCCCTCCCCGAACCCGTACCCTAAGCCGTACCCTAACCCTCACCCTAACCCTAACCCTAACCCTAAGCTACCCTTGACTGCTTCTGCCTCCAATAGATTTCCTAAGCACTAGTGTTTTAAGGAACAGTTTAAAAAGAGAATCATATGGTGATTTCTTGATAATGGGTGTGTTCCTTATCTTCTCCTAGTGTCTAAACTCTTCTCCATGGCTGGACCCCCAAATAATATTCCTTTACGTGCTAAGGGGTATCTAGAGAGTGGGATAGGTTTAATAACTACCCTCACCCTAAAGCGTACCCTAACTCTAACCACTACCCTAACACTAACGCATACCCTAATCCTAACCCGTACCCTAAACCGAGCCCTAACCCTAACACTAACCCTAACCCTAACCCTAAACCATACCCTACGGCCTACCCGAACCCCTCCCCGAACCCGTACCCTAAGCCGTACCCTAACCCTCACCCTAACCCTAACCCTAACCCTAAGCTACCCTTGACGGCTTCTGCCTCCAATAGATTTCCTAAGCACTAGTGTTTTAAGGAACAGGTTAAAAAGAGAATCCTAATGTGATTTCTTGATAATGGGTGTGTTCCTTATCTTCTCCTCGTGTCTAAACTCTTCTCCATGGCTGGACCGCCAAATAATATTCCTTTACGTGCTAAGGGGTATCTAGAGAGTGGGATAGGTTTAATAACTACCCTCACCCTAACGCGTACCCTAACCCTAACCCCTACCCTAACCCTAACGCGTACCCTAATCCTACCCCGTACCCTAAACCGAGCCCTAACCCTAACACTAGCCCTAACCCTAACCCTAACCCATACCTTACGCCCTACCCGAACCCCTCCCCGAACCCGTACCCTAAGCCGTACCCTAACCCTCACCCTAACCCTAACCCTAACCCTAAGCTACCCTTGACTGCTTCTGCCTCCAATAGATTTCCTAAGCACTAGTGTTTTAAGGAACAGGTTAAAAAGAGAATCCTAATGTGATTTCGTGATAATGGGTGTGTTCCTTATCTTCTCCTAGTGTCTAAACTCTTCTCCATGGCTGGACCCCCAAATAATATTCCTTTACGTGCTAAGGGGTATCTAGAGAGTGTGATAGGTTTAATAACTACCCTCACCCTAACGCTTACCCTAACCCTAACCGCTACCCTAACCCTAACGAGTATCCTAATCCTAACCCGTACCCTAAACCGAGCCCTAACCCTAACACTAACCCTAACCCTAACCCTAAACCATACCCTACGCCCTACCCGAAACCCTCCCCGAACCCGTACCCTAAGCCGTACCCTAACCCTCACCCTAACCCTAACCCTAACCCTAAGCTACCCTTGACTGCTTCTGCCTCCAATAGATTTCCTAAGCACTAGTGTTTTAAGGAACAGTTTAAAAAGAGAATCATATTGTGATTTCTTGATAATGGGTGTGTTCCTTATCTTCTCCTAGTGTCTAAACCCTTCTCCATGGCTGGACCCACAAATAATATTCCTTTACGTGCTAAGGGGTATCTAGAGAGTGGGATAGGTTTAATAACTACCCTCACCCTAAAGCGTATCCTAACCCTAACCCCTACCCTAACCCTAACGCATACCCTAATCCTAACCCGTACCCTAAACCGAGCCCTAACCCTAACACTAGCCCTAACCCTAACCCTAACCCATACCCTACGCCCTACCCGAACCCCTCCCCGAACCCGTATCGTAAGCCGTACCCTAACCCTCACCCTAACCCTAACCCTAACCCTAAGCTACCCTTGACGGCTTCTGCCTCCAATAGATTTCCTAAGCACTAGTGTTTTAAGGAACAGGTTAAAAAGAGAATCCTAATGTGATTTCTTGATAATGGGTGTGTTCCTTATCTTCTCCTAGTGTCTAAAGTCTTCTCCATGGCTGGACCCCCAAATAATATTCCTTTACGTGCTAAGGGGTATCTAGAGAGTGGGATAGGTTTAATAACTAACCTCACCCTATCGCATACCCTAACCCTAACCCCTACCCTAACCCTAACGCGTACCCTAATCCTAACCCGTACCCTAAACCGAGCCCTAACCCTAACACTAACCCTAACACTAACCCTAACCCATAGCCTACGCCCTATCCGAACCCCTCCCCGAACCCGTAACCTAAGCCGTACCCTAACCCTCACCCTAACCCTAACCCTAACCCTAAGCTACCCTTGACTGCTTCTGCCTCCAATAGATTTGCTAAGCACTAGTGTTTTAAGGAACAGGTTAAAAAGAGAATCCTAATGTGATTTCTTGATAATGCGTGTGTTCCTTATTTTCTCCTCGTGTCTAAACTCTTCTCCATGGCTGGACCCCCAAATAATATACCTTTACGTGCTAAGGGGTATCTAGAGAGTGGGATAGGTTTAATAACTACCCTCACCCTAACGCGTACCCTAACCCTAACCCCTACCCTAACCCTAACGCGTACCCTAATCCTAACCCGTACCCTAAACCGAGCCCTAACCCTAACACTAGCCCTAACCCTAACACTAACCCATACCCTACGCCCTACCCGAACCCCTCGCCGAACCCGTACCCTAAGCAATACCCTAACCCTCACCCTAACCCTAACCCTAACCCTAAGCTACCCTTGACTGCTTCTGCCTCCAATAGATTTCGTAAGCACTAGTGTTTTAAGGAACAGGTTAAAAAGAGAATCCTAATGTGATTTCGTGATAATGGGAGTGTTCCTTATCTTCTCCTAGTGTCTAAACTCTTCTCCATGGCTGGACCCCCAATAATATTCCTGTACGTGCTAAGGGGTATCGAGAGTGGGATAGGTTTAATAACTACCCTCACCCGAACGCGTACACTAACCCTAACCCCTACCCTAACCCTAACGCGTACCCTAATCCTAACCTGTACCCTAAACCGAGCCCTAACCCTAACCCTAACCCATACCCTACGCCCTACCCGAACCCCTCCCCTAAACCGTACCCTAAGCCGTACCCTAACCCTCACCCTAACCCTAACCCTAACCCTAAGCTACCCTTGACGGCTTCTGCCTCCAAGAGATTTCCTAAGCACTAGTGTTTTAAGGAACAGGTTAAAAAGAGAATCCTAATGTGATTTCGTGATAATGGGTGTGTTCCTTATCTTCCCCTCGTGTCTAAACTCTTCTCCATGGCTGGACCCCCAAATAATATTCCTTTACGTGCTAAGGGGTATCTAGAGAGTGTGATAGATTTAATAACTACCCTCACCCTAACGCGTACCCTAACCCTAACCGCTTCCCTAACCCTAACGAGTACCCTAATCCTAACCCGTACCCTAAACCGAGCCCTAACCCTAACACTAACCCTAACCCTAACCCATACCCTACGCCCTACCCGAAACCCTCCCCGAACCCGTACCCTAAGCCGTACCCTAACCCTCACCCTAACCCTAACCCTAACCCTAAGCTACCCTTGACTGCTTCTGCCTCCAATAGATTTCCTAAGCACTAGTGTTTTAAGGAACAGTTTAAAAAGAGAATCATATTGTGATTTCTTGATAATGGGTGTGTTCCTTATCTTCTCCTAGTGTCTAAACCCTTCTCCATGGCTGGACCCACAAATAATATTCCTTTACGTGCTAAGGGGTATCTAGAGAGTGGGATAGGTTTAATAACTACCCTCACCCTAAAGCGTATCCTAAGCCTAACCCCTACCCTAACCCTAACGCATACCCTAATCCTAACCCGTACCCTAAACCGAGCCCTAACCCTAACACTAGCCCTAACCCTAACCCTAACCCATACCCTACGCCCTACCCGAACCCCTCCCCGAACCCGTATCGTAAGCCGTACCCTAACCCTCACCCTAACCCTAACCCTAACCCTAAGCTACCCTTGACGGCTTCTGCCTCCAATAGATTTCCTAAGCACTAGTGTTTTAAGGAACAGGTTAAAAAGAGAATCCTAATGTGATTTCTTGATAATGGGTGTGTTCCTTATCTTCTCCTAGTGTCTAAACTCTTCTCCATGGCTGGACCCCCAAATAATATTCCTTTACGTGCTAAGGGGTATCTAGAGAGTGGGATAGGTTTAATAACTAACCTCACCCTATCGCATACCCTAACCCTAACCCCTACCCTAACCCTAACGCGTACCCTAATCCTAACCCGTACCCTAAACCGAGCCCTAACCCTAACACTAACCCTAACACTAACCCTAACCCATAGCCTACGCCCTATCCGAACCCCTCCCCGAACCCGTAACCTAAGCCGTACCCTAACCCTCACCCTAACCCTAACCCTAACCCTAAGCTACCCTTGACTGCTTCTGCCTCCAATAGATTTGCTAAGCACTAGTGTTTTAAGGAACAGGTTAAAAAGAGAATCCTAATGTGATTTCTTGATAATGCGTGTGTTCCTTATCTTCTCCTCGTGTCTAAACTCTTCTCCATGGCTGGACCCCCAAATAATATACCTTTACGTGCTAAGGGGTATCTAGAGAGTGGGATAGGTTTAATAACTACCCTCACCCTAACGCGTACCCTAACCCTAACCCCTACCCTAACCCTAACGCGTACCCTAATCCTAACCCGTACCCTAAACCGAGCCCTAACCCTAACACTAGCCCTAACCCTAACACTAACCCATACCCTACGCCCTACCCGAACCCCTCGCCGAACCCGTACCCTAAGCAATACCCTAACCCTCACCCTAACCCTAACCCTAACCCTAAGCTACCCTTGACTGCTTCTGCCTCCAATAGATTTCGTAAGCACTAGTGTTTTAAGGAACAGGTTAAAAAGAGAATCCTAATGTGATTTCGTGATAATGGGAGTGTTCCTTATCTTCTCCTAGTGTCTAAACTCTTCTCCATGGCTGGACCCCCAATAATATTCCTGTACGTGCTAAGGGGTATCTAGAGAGTGGGATAGGTTTAATAACTACCCTCACCCGAACGCGTACACTAACCCTAACCCCTACCCTAACCCTAACGCGTACCCTAATCCTAACCTGTACCCTAAACCGAGCCCTAACCCTAACCCTAACCCATACCCTACGCCCTACCCGAACCCCTCCCCTAAACCGTACCCTAAGCCGTACCCTAACCCTCACCCTAACCGTAACCCTAACCCTAAGCTACCCTTGAAGGCTTCTGCCTCCAAGAGATTTCCTAAGCACTAGTGTTTTAAGGAACATGTTAAAAAGAGAATCCTAATGTGATTTCTTGATAATGGGTGTGTTCCTTATCTTCTCCTCGTGTCTAAACTCTTCTCCATGGCTGGACCCCCAAATAATATTCCTTTATGTGGTAAGGGTTATCTAGAGAGTGTGATAGGTTTAATAACTACCCTCACCCTAACGCTTACCCTAACCCTAACCGCTACCCTAACCCTAACGAGTACCCTAATCCTAACCCGTACCCTAAACCGAGCCCTAACCCTAACACTAACCCTAACCCTAACCCTAAACCATACCCTACGCCCTACCCGAAACCCTCCCCGAACCCGTACCCTAAGCCGTACCCTAACCCTCACCCTAACCCTAACCCTAACCCTAAGCTACCCTTGACTGCTTCTGCCTCCAATAGATTTCCTAAGCACTAGTGTTTTAAGGAACAGTTTAAAAAGAGAATCATATTGTGATTTCTTGATAATGGGTGTGTTCCTTATCTTCTCCTAGTTTCTAAACCCTTCTCCATGGCTGGACCCACAAATAATATTCCTTTACGTGCTAAGGGGTATCTAGAGAGTGGGATAGGTTTAATAACTACCCTCACCCTAAAGCGTATCCTAACCCTAACCCCTACCCTAACCCTAACGCATACCCTAATCCTAACCCGTACCCTAAACCGAGCCCTAACCCTAACACTAGCCCTAACCCTAACCCTAACCCATACCCTACGCCCTACCCGAACCCCTCCCCGAACCCGTATCGTAAGCCGTACCCTAACCCTCACCCTAACCCTAACCCTAACCCTAAGCTACCCTTGACGGCTTCTGCCTCCAATAGATTTCCTAAGCACTAGTGTTTTAAGGAACAGGTTAAAAAGAGAATCCTAATGTGATTTCGTGATAATGGGTGTGTTCCTTATCTTCCCCTCGTGTCTAAACTCTTCTCCATGGCTGGACCCCCAAATAATATTCCTTTACGTGCTAAGGGGTATCTAGAGAGTGTGATAGGTTTAATAACTACCCTCACCCTAACGCGTACCCTAACCCTAACCGCTTCCCTAACCCTAACGAGTACCCTAATCCTAACCCGTACCCTAAACCGAGCCCTAACCCTAACACTAACCCTAACCCTAACCCATACCCTACGCCCTACCCGAAACCCTCCCCGAACCCGTACCCTAAGCCGTACCCTAACCCTCACCCTAACCCTAACCCTAACCCTAAGCTACCCTTGACTGCTTCTGCCTCCAATAGATTTCCTAAGCACTAGTGTTTTAAGGAACAGTTTAAAAAGAGAATCATATTGTGATTTCTTGATAATGGGTGTGTTCCTTATCTTCTCCTAGTGTCTAAACCCTTCTCCATGGCTGGACCCACAAATAATATTCCTTTACGTGCTAAGGGGTATCTAGAGAGTGGGATAGGTTTAATAACTACCCTCACCCTAAAGCGTATCCTAAGCCTAACCCCTACCCTAACCCTAACGCATACCCTAATCCTAACCCGTACCCTAAACCGAGCCCTAACCCTAACACTAGCCCTAACCCTAACCCTAACCCATACCCTACGCCCTACCCGAACCCCTCCCCGAACCCGTATCGTAAGCCGTACCCTAACCCTCACCCTAACCCTAACCCTAACCCTAAGCTACCCTTGACGGCTTGTGCCTCCAATAGATTTCCTAAGCACTAGTGTTTTAAGGAACAGGTTAAAAAGAGAATCCTAATGTGATTTCTTGATAATGGGTGTGTTCCTTATCTTCTCCTAGTGTCTAAACTCTTCTCCATGGCTGGACCCCCAAATAATATTCCTTTACGTGCTAAGGGGTATCTAGAGAGTGGGATAGGTTTAATAACTAACCTCACCCTATCGCATACCCTAACCCTAACCCCTACCCTAACCCTAACGCGTACCCTAATCCTAACCCGTACACTAAACCGAGCCCTAACCCTAACACTAACCCTAACACTAACCCTAACCCATAGCCTACGCCCTACCGGAACCCCTCCCCGAACCCGTACCCTAAGCCGTACCCTAACCCTCACCCTAACCCTAACCCTAACCCTAAGCTACCCTTGACTGCTTCTGCCTCCAATAGATTTCCTAAGCACTAGTGTTTTAAGGAACAGTTTAAAAAGAGAATCATATGGTGATTTCTTGATAATGGGTGTGTTCCTTATCTTCTCCTAGTGTCTAAACTCTTCTCCATGGCTGGACCCCCAAATAATATTCCTTTACGTGCTAAGGGGTATCTAGAGAGTGGGATAGGTTTAATAACTACCCTCACCCTAAAGCGTACCCTAACTCTAACCACTACCCTAACACTAACGCGTACCCTAATCCTAACCCGTACCCTAAACCGAGCCCTAACCCTAACACTAACCCTAACCCTAACCCTAAACCATACCCTACGGCCTACCCGAACCCCTCCCCGAACCCGTACCCTAAGCCGTACCCTAACCCTCACCCTAACCCTAACCCTAACCCTAAGCTACCCTTGACTGCTTCTGCCTCCAATAGATTTCCTAAGCACTAGTGTTTTAAGGAACAGGTTAAAAAGAGAATCCTAATGTGATTTCTTGATAATGGGTGTGTTCCTTATCTTCTCCTCGTGTCTAAACTCTTCTCCATGGCTGGACCCCCAAATAATATTCCTTTACGTGCTAAGGGGTATCTAGAGAGTGTGATAGGTTTAATAACTACCCCCACCCTAACGCGTACCCTAAACCTAACCCCTGCCCTAACCCTAACGCGTACCCTAATCCTAACCCGTACCCTAAACCGAGCCCTAACCCTAACACTAACCCTAACCCTAACCCTAACCCATACCCTACGCCCTACCCGAACCCCTCCCCGAACCCGTACCCTAAGCCATACCCTAACCCTCACCCTAACCCTAACCCTAACCCTAAGCTACCCTTGACTGCTTCTGCCTCCAATAGATTTCCTAAGCACTAGTGTTTTAAGGAACAGGTTAAAAAGAGAATCCTAATGTGATTTCGTGATAATGGGAGTGTTCCTTATCTTCTCCTAGTGTCTAAACTCTTCTCCATGGCTGGACCCCCAATAATATTCCTGTACGTGCTAAGGGGTATCTAGAGAGTGGGATAGGTTTAATAACTACCCTCACCCGAACGCGTACACTAACCCTAACCCCTACCCTAACCCTAACGCGTACCCTAATCCTAACCCGTACCCTAAACCGAGCCCTAACCCTAACACTAGCCCTAACCCTAACCCTAACCCATACCCTACGCCCTACCCGAACCCCTCCCCGAACCCGTACCCTAAGCCGTACCCTAACCCTCACCCTAACCCTTACCCTAACCCTAAGCTACCCTTGACTGCTTCTGCCTCCAATAGATTTCCTAAGCACTAGTGTTTTAAGGAACAGGTTAAAAAGAGAATCCTAATGTGATTTCGTGATAATGGGTGTGTTCCTTATCTTTTCCTAGTGTCTAAACTCTTCTCCATGGCTGGACCCCCAAATAATATTCCTTTACGTGCTAAGGGGTATCTTGAGAGTGGGATAGGTTTAATAACTACCCTCACCCTAACGCGTACCGTAACCCTAACCGCTACCCTAACCCTAACGAGTACCCTAATCCTAACCCTAACCCTAAACCGAGCCCTAACCCTAACACTAACCCTAACCCTAACCCTAACCCATACCCTACGCCCTACCCGAAACCCTCCCCGAACTCGTACCCTAAGCCGTACCCTAACCCTCACCCTAACCCTAACCCTAACCCTAAGCTACCCTTGACTGCTTCTGCCTCCAATAGATTTCCTAAGCACTAGTGTTTTAAGGAACAGGTTAAAAAGAGAATCCTAATGTGATTTCTTGATAATGGGTGTGTTCCTTATCTTCTCCTCGTGTCTAAACTCTTCTCCATGGCTGGACCCCCAAATAATATTCCTTTACGTGCTAAGGGGTATCTAGAGAGTGTGATAGGTTTAATAACTACCCCCACCCTAACGCGTACCCTAAACCTAACCCCTGCCCTAACCCTAACGCGTACCCTAATCCTAACCCGTACCCTAAACCGAGCCCTAACCCTAACACTAACCCTAACCCTAACCCTAACCCATACCCTACGCCCTACCCGAACCCCTCCCCGAACCCGTACCCTAAGCCATACCCTAACCCTCACCCTAACCCTAACCCTAACCCTAAGCTACCCTTTACTGCTTCTGCCTCCAATAGATTTCCTAAGCACTAGTGTTTTAAGGAACAGGTTAAAAAGAGAATCCTAATGTGATTTCTTGATAATGGGTGTGTTCCTTATCTTCTCCTAGTGTCTAAACTCTTCTCCATGGCTGGACCCCCAATAATATTCCTGTACGTGCTAAGGGGTATCTAGAGAGTGGGATAGGTTTAATAACTACCCTCACCCGAACGCGTACACTAACCCTAACCCCTACCCTAACCCTAACGCGTACCCTAATCCTAACCTGTACCCTAAACCGAGCCCTAACCCTAACCCTAACCCATACCCTACGCCCTACACGAACCCCTCCCCGAACCCGTACCCTACGCCGTACCCTAACCCTCACCCTAACCCTAACCCTAACCCTAAGCTTCCCTTGATGGCTTCTGCCTCCAATAGATTTCCTAAGCACTAGTGTTTTAAGGAACAGGTTAAAAAGAGAATCCTAATGTGATTTCGTGATAATGGGTGTGTTCCTTATATTCTCCTCGTGTCTAAACTCTTCTCCATGGCTGGACCCCCAAATAATATTCCTTTATGTGCTAAGGGGTATCTAGAGAGTGTGATAGGTTTAATAACTACCCTCACCCTAACGCGTACCCTAACCCTAACCCCTACCCTAACCCTAGCGCGTACCCTAATCCTAACCCGTACCCTAAACCGAGCCCTAACCCTAACACTAACCCTAACCCTAACCCTAACCCATACCCTACGCCCTACCCGAAACCCTCCCCGAACCCGTACCCTAAGGCGTACCCTAACCCTCACCCTAACCCTAACCCTAACCCTAAGCTACCCTTGACTGCTTCTGCCTCCAATAGATTTCCTAAGCACTAGTGTTTTAAGGAACAGTTTAAAAAGAGAATCATATTGTGATATCTTGATAATGGGTGTGTTCCTTATCTTCTCCTAGTGTCTAAACCCTTCTCCATGGCTGGACCCCCAAATAATATTCCCTTACGTGCTAAGGCGTATCTAGAGAGTGGGATAGGTTTAATAACTACCCTCACCCTAAAGCGTATCCTAACCCTAACCCCTACCCTAACCCTAACGCATACACTTATCCTAACCCGTACCCTAAACCGAGCCCTAACCCTAACACTAGCCCTAACCCTAACCCTAACCCATACCCTACGCCCTACCCGAACCCCTCCCCGAACCCGTATCGTAAGCCGTACCCTAACCCTCACCCTAACCCTAAGCTACCCTTGACGGCTTCTGCCTCCAATAGATTTCCTAAGCAGTAGTGCTTTAAGGAACAGGTTAAAAAGAGAATCCTAATGTGATTTCTTGATAATGGGTGTGTTCCTTATCTTCTCCTAGTGTCTAAACTCTTCTCCATGGCTGGACCCCCAAATAATATTCCTTTACGTGCTAAGGGGTATCTAGAGAGTGGGATAGGTTTAATAACTAATCTCACCCTATCGCATACCCTAACCCTAACCCCTACCCTAACCCTAACGCGTACCCTAATCCTAACCCGTACCATAAACCGAGCCCTAACCCTAACACTAACCCTAACCCATAGCCTACGCCCTACCCGAACCCCTCCCCGAACCCGTACCCTAAGCCGTACCCTAACCCTCACCCTAACCCTAACCCTAACCCTAAGCTACCCTTGACGGCTTCTGCCTCCAATAGATTTCCTAAGCACTAGTGTTTTAAGGAACAGGTTAAAAAGAGAATCCTAATGTGATTTCGTGATAATGGGAGTGTTCCTTATCTTCTCCTAGTGTCTAAACTCTTCTCCATGGCTGGACCCCCAATAATATTCCTGTACGTGCTAAGGGGTATCTAGAGAGTGGGATAGGTTTAATAACTACCCTCACCCGAACGCGTACACTAACCCTAACCCCTACTCTAACCCTAACGCGTACCCTAATCCTAACCCGTACCCTAAACCGAGCCCTAACCCTAACACTAGCCCTAACCCTAACCCTAACCCATACCCTACGCCCTACCCGAACCCCTCCCCGAACCCGTACCCTAAGCCGTACCC
The DNA here is from genome assembly GCF_949987535.1 of Balaenoptera acutorostrata. Classification (NCBI taxonomy): domain Eukaryota; kingdom Metazoa; phylum Chordata; class Mammalia; order Artiodactyla; family Balaenopteridae; genus Balaenoptera; species Balaenoptera acutorostrata. Next base: position 48,652 of record NW_026646720.1, read on the forward strand.
TAACCCTCACCCTAACCCTAACCCTAACCCTAAGCTACCCTTGACTGCTTCTGCCTCCAATAGATTTCCTAAGCACTAGTGTTTTAAGGAACAGGTTAAAAAGAGAATCCTAATGTGATTTCGTGATAATGGGTGTGTTCCTTATCTTTTCCTAGTGTCTAAACTCTTCTCCATGGCTGGACCCCCAAATAATATTCCTTTACGTGCTAAGGGGTATCTAGAGAGTGGGATAGGTTTAATAACTACCCTCAACCTAACGCGTACCCTAACCCTAACCGCTACCCTAACCCTAACGAGTACCCTAATCCTAACCCGTACCCTAAACCGAGCCCTAACCCTAACACTAACCCTAACCCTAACCCTAACCCATACCCTACGCCCTACCCGAAACCCTCCCCGAACCCGTACCCTAAGGCGTACCCTAACCCTCACCCTAACCCTAACCCTAACCCTAAGCTACCCTTGACTGCTTCTGCCTCCAATAGATTTCCTAAGCACTAGTGTTTTAAGGAACAGTTTAAAAAGAGAATCATATTGTGATATCTTGATAATGGGTGTGTTCCTTATCTTCTCCTAGTGTCTAAACCCTTCTCCATGGCTGGACCCCCAAATAATATTCCCTTACGTGCTAAGGCGTATCTAGAGAGTGGGATAGGTTTAATAACTACCCTCACCCTAAAGCGTATCCTAACCCTAACCCCTACCCTAACCCTAACGCATACCCTTATCCTAACCCGTACCCTAAACCGAGCCCTAACCCTAACACTAGCCCTAACCCTAACCCTAACCCATACCCTACGCCCTACCCGAACCCCTCCCCGAACCCGTATCGTAAGCCGTACCCTAACCCTCACCCTAACCCTAACCCTAACCCTAAGCTACCCTTGACGGCTTCTGCCTCCAATAGATTGCCTAAGCAGTAGTGCTTTAAGGAACAGGTTAAAAAGAGAATCCTAATGTGATTTCTTGATAATGGGTGTGTTCCTTATCTTCTCCTAGTGTCTAAACTCTTCTCCATGGCTGGACCCCCAAATAATATTCCTTTACGTGCTAAGGGGTATCTAGAGAGTGGGATAGGTTTAATAACTAATCTCACCCTATCGCATACCCTAACCCTAACCCCTACCCTAACCCTAACGCGTACCCTAATCCTAACCCGTACCCTAAACCGAGCCCTAACCCTAACACTAACCCTAACCCATAGCCTACGCCCTACCCGAACCCCTCCCCGAACCCGTACCCTAAGCCGTACCCTAACCCTCACCCTAACCCTAACCCTAACCCTAAGCTACCCTTGACGGCTTCTGCCTCCAATAGATTTCCTAAGCACTAGTGTTTTAAGGAACATGTTAAAAAGAGAATCCTAATGTGATTTCTTGATAATGGGTGTGTTCCTTGTCTTCTCCTCGTGTCTAAACTCTTCTCCATGGCTGGACCCCCAAATAATATTCCATTATGTGCTAAGGGGTATCTAGAGAGTGTGATAGGTTTAATAACTACCCTCACCCTAACGCGTACCCTAACCCTAACCCCTACCCGAACCCTAACGTGTACCCTAATCCTAACCCTTACCCTAAACCGAGCCCTAACCCTAACACTAGCCCTAAACCTAACCCTAACCCATAGCCTACGCCCTACCCGAACACCTCCCCGAACCCATACCCTAAGCCGTACCCTAACGCTCACCCTAAGCCTAACCCTAACCCTAACCCTAAGCTACCCTTGACTGCTTCTGCCTCCAATAGATTTCCTAAGCACTAGTGTTTTAAGGAACATGTTAAAAAGAGAATCCTAATGTGATTTCTTGATAATGGGTGTGTTCCTTATCTTCTCCTTGTGTCTAAACTCTTCTCCATGGCTGGACCCCCAAATAATATTCCTTTTCGTGCTAAGGGGTATCTAGAGAGTGGGATAGGTTTAATAACTTCCCTCACCCTAACGCGTATCCTAACCCTAACCCCTACCCTAACCCTAACGCATACCCTAATCCTAACCCGTACCCTAAACCGAGCCCTAACCCTAACACTAGCCCTAACCCTAACACTAACCCATACCCTACGCCCTACCCGAACCCCTCCCCGAACCCGTACCCTAAGCGGTACCCTAATCCTCACCCTAACCCTAACCCTAACCCTAAGCTACCCTTGATGGCTTCTGCCTCCAATAGATTTCCTAAGCACTAGTGTTGTAAGGAACATGTTAAAAAGAGAATCCTAATATGATTTCTTGATAATGGGTGTGTTCTTTGTCTTCTCCTCGTGTCTAAACTCTTCTCCATGGCTGGACACCCAAATAATATTCCTTTATGTGCTAAGGGGTATCTAGAGAGTGTGATAGGTTTAATAACTACCCTCACCCTAACGCGTACCCTAACCATAACCCCTACCCTAACCCTAGCGCGTACCCTAATCCTAACCCGTACCCTAAACCGAGCCCTAACCCTAACACTAACTCTAACCCTAACCCTAACCCATACCCTACGCCCTACCCGAACCCCTCCCTGAACCCGTACCCTAAACCGTACCCTAACCCTCACCCTAACCCTAACCCTAACCCTAAGCTACCCTTGACTGCTTCTGCCTCCAATAGATTTCCTAAGCACTAGTGTTTTAAGGAACAGGTTAAAAAGAGAATTCTAATGTGATTTCGTGATAATGGGTGTGTTCCTTATCTTCTCCTAGTGTCTAAACTCTTCTCCATGGCTGGACCCCCAATAATATTCCTGTACGTGCTAAGGGGTATCTAGAGAGTGGGATAGGTTTAATAACTACCCTCACCCTAACGCGTACACTAACCCTAACCCCTACCCTGACCCTAACGCGTACCCTAATCCTAACCTGTACCCTAAACCGAGCCCTAACCCTAACACTAGCCCTAACCCTAACCCTAACCCATACCCTACGCCCTACCCGAACCCCTCCCCGAACCCGTACCCTAAGCCGTACCCTAACCCTCACCCTCACCCTAACCCTAACCCTAAGCTACCCTTGACGGCTTCTGCCTCCAATAGATTTCCTAAGCACTAGTGTTTTAAGGAACATGTTAAAAAGAGAATCCTAATGTGATTTCTTGATAATGGGTGTGTTCCTTGTCTTCTCCTCGTGTCTAAACTCTTCTCCATGGCTGGACCCCCAAATAATATTCCATTATGTGCTAAGGGGTATCTAGAGAGTGTGATAGGTTTAATAACTACCCTCACCCTAACGCGTACCCTAACCCTAAACCCTACCCGAACGCTAACGTGTACCCTAATCCTAACCCGTACCCTAAACCGAGCCCTAACCCTAACACTAGCCCTAAACCTAACCCTAACCCATAGCCTACGCCCTACCCGAACACCTCCCCGAACCCATACCCTAAGCCGTACCCTATCCCTCACCCGAACCCTAACCCTAACCCTAACCCTAAGCTACCCTTGACTGCTTCTGCCTCCAATAGATTTCCTAAGCACTAGTGTTTTAAGGAACAGGTTAAAAAGAGAATCCTAATGTGATTTCGTGATAATGGGTGTGTTCCTTATCTTCTCCTAGTGTCTAAACTCTTCTCCATGTCTGGACCCCCAAATAATATTCCTTTACGTGCTAAGGGGTATCTAGAGAGTGTGATAGGTTTAATAACTACCCACACCCTAACGCGTACCCTAACCCTAACCCCTACCCTAACCCTAACGCGTACCCTAATCCTAACCCGTACCCTAAAGCGAGCCCTAACCCTAACACTAACCCTAACCCTAACCCTAACCCATACCCTACGCCCTACCCGAACCCCTCCCCGAACCCGTACCCTAAACCGTACCCTAACCCTCACCCTAACCCTAACCCTAACCCTAAGCTACCCTTGATGGCTTCTGCCTCCAATAGATTTCCTAAGCACTAGTGTTTTAAGGAACATGTTAAAAAGAGAATCCTAATGTGATTTCTTGATAATGGGTGTGTTCCTTATCTTCTCCTTGTGTCTAAACTCTTTTCCATGGCTGGACCCCCAAATAATATTCCTTTTCGTGCTAAGGGGTATCTAGAGAGTGGGATAGGTTTAATAACTTCCCTCACCCTAACGCGTATCCTAACCCTAACCCCTACCCTAACCCTAACGCATACCCTAATCCTAACCCGTACCCTAAACCGAGCCCTAACCCTAACACTAGCCCTAACCCTAACACTAACCCATACCCTACGCCCTACCCGAACCCCTCCCCGAACCCGTACCCTAAGCGGTACCCTAACCCTCACCCTAACACTAACCCTAACCCTAAGCTACCCTTGACTGCTTCTGACTCCAATAGATTTCCTAAGCACTAGTGTTTTAAGGAACAGTTTAAAAAGAGAATCACATTGTGATTTCTTGATAATGGGTGTGTTCCTTATCTTCTCCTCGTGTCTAAACTCTTCTCCATGGCTGGACCCCCAAATAATAGTCCTTTACGTGCTAAGGGGTATCTAGAGAGTGTGATAGGTTTAATAACTACGCCCACCCTAACGCGTACCCTAACCCTAACCCCTAGCCTAACCCTAACGCGTACCCTAATCCTAACCCGTACCCTAAACCGAGCCCTAACCCTAACACTAACCCTAACCCTAACCCTAACCCATACCCTACGCCCTACCCGAACCCCTCCCCGAACCCGTACCCTAAGCCGTACATTAACCCTCGCCCTAACCCTAACCCTAACCCTAAGCTACCCTTGATGGCTTCTGCCTCCAATAGATTTCCTAAGCACTAGTGTTTTAAGGAACAGGTTAAAAAGAGAATCCTAATGTGATTTCGTGATAATGGGTGTGTTCCTTATCTTCTCCTAGTGTCTAAACTCTTCTCCATGGCTGGACCCCCAAATAATATTCCTTTACGTGCTAAGGGGTATCTAGAGAGTGTGATAGGTTTAATAACTACCCCCACCCTAACGCGTACCCTAACCATAAACCCTACCCTAACCCTAACGCGTACCCTAATCCTAACCCGTACCCTAAACCGTACCCTAACCCTAACACTAGCCCTAACCCTAACCCTAACCCATACCCTACGCCCTACCCGAACCCGTCCCCGAACCCGTACCCTAAGCCGTACCCTAACCCTCACCCTAACCCTAACCCTAACCCTAAGCTACCCTTGACTGCTTCTGCCTCCAATAGATTTCCTAAGCACTAGTGTTTTAAGGAACAGGTTAAAAAGAGAATCCTAATGTGATTTCTTGATAATGGGTGTGTTCCTTATCTTCTCCTCGTGTCTAAACTCTTCTCCATGGCTGGACCCCCAATAATATTCCTTTACGTGCTAAGGGGTATCTAGAGAGTGGGATAGGTTTAATAACTACCCTCACCCTAACGCGTACACTAACCCTAACCCCTACCCTAACCCTAACGCGTACCCTAATCCTAACCCGTACCCTAAACCGAGCCCTAACCCTAACACTAGCCCTAACCCTAACCCTAACCCATACCCTACGCCCTACCCGAACACCTCCCCGAACCCGTACCCTAAGCCGTACCCTAACCCTCATCCTAACCCTAACCCTAACCCTAAGCTAACCTTGACGTCTTCTGCCTCCAATAGATTTCCTAAGCAGTAATGTTGTAAGGAACATGTTAAAAAGAGAATCCTAATATGATTTCTTGATAATGGGTGTGTTCTTTGTCTTCTCCTCGTTTCTAAACTCTTCTCCATGGCTGGACACCCAAATAATATTCCTTTATGTGCTAAGGGGTATCTAGAGAGTGTGATAGGTTTAATAACTACCCTCACCCTAACGCGTACCCTAACCCTAACCCCTACCCTAACCCTAGCGCGTACCCTAATCCTAACCCGTACCCTAAACCGATCCCTAACCCTAACACTAACTCTAACCCTAAACCTAACCCATACCCTACGCCCTACCCGAACCCCTCCCTGAACCCGTACCCTAAACCGTACCCTAAACCTCACCCTAACCCTAACCCTAACCCTAAGCTACACTTGACGGCTTCTGCCTCCAATAGATTTCCTAAGCACTAGTGTTTTAAGGAACAGGTTAAAAAGAGAATCCTAATGTGATTTCTTGATAATGGGTGTGTTCCTTATCTTCTCCTCGTGTCTAAACTCTTCTCCGTGCCTGGACTCCCAAATAATATTCCTTTACGTGCTAAGGGGTATCTAGAGAGTGGGATAGGTTTAATAACTACCCTCACACTAACGCGTACCCTAACCCTAACCCCTACCCGAACCTTAACGCATACCCTAATCCTAACCCGTACCCTAAACCGAGCCCTAACCCTAACACTAGCCCTAACCCTAACCCTAACCCATACCCTACGCCCTACCCGAACCCCTCACCGAACCCGTACCCTAAGCCGTACCCTAACCCTCACCCTAACCCTAACCCTAACCCTAAGCTACCCTTGACTGCTTCTGCCTCCAATAGATTTCCTAAGCACTAGTGTTTTAAGGAACAGGTTAAAAAGAGAATCCTAATGTGATTTCGTGATAATGGGTGTGTTCCTTATCTTCTCCTAGTGTCTAAACTCTTCTCCATGGCTGGACCCCCAATAATATTCCTGTACGTGCTAAGGGGTATCTAGAGAGTGGGATAGGTTTAATAACTACCCTCACCCTAACGCGTACACTAACCCTAACCCCTACCCTGACCCTAACGCGTACCCTAATCCTAACCTGTACCCTAAACCGAGCCCTAACCCTAACACTAGCCCTAACCCTAACCCTAACCCATACCCTACGCCCTACCCGAACCCCTCCCCGAACCCGTACCCTAAGCCGTACCCTAACCCTCACCTTAACCCTAACCCTAACCCTAAGCTACCCTTGACTGCTTCTGCCTCCAATAGATTTCCTAAGCACTAGTGTTTTAAGGAACAGGTTAAAAAGAGAATCCTAATGTGATTTCGTGATAATGGGTGTGTTCCTTATCTTTTCCTAGTGTCTAAACTCTTCTCCATGGCTGGACCCCCAAATAATATTCCTTTACGTGCTAAGGGGTATCTAGAGAGTGGGATAGGTTTAATAACTACCCTCACCCTAACGCGTACCCTAACCCTAACCGCTACCCTAACCCTAACGAGTACCCTAATCCTAACCCGTACCCTAAACCGAGCCCTAACCCTAACACTAACCCTAAACCTAACCCTAAACCATACCCTACGCCCTACCCGAAACCCTCCCCGAACCCGTACCCTAAGCCGTACCCTAACCCTCACCCTAACCCTAACCCTAACCCTAAGCTACCCTTGACTGCTTCTGCCTCCAATAGATTTCCTAAGCACTAGTGTTTTAAGGAACAGTTTAAAAAGAGAATCATATTGTGATATCTTGATAATGGGTGTGTTCCTTATCTTCTCCTAGTGTCTAAACCCTTCTCCATGGCTGGACCCCCAAATAATATTCCCTTACGTGCTAAGGGGTATCTAGAGAGTGGGATAGGTTTAATAACTACCCTCACCCTAAAGCGTATCCTAACCCTAACCCCTACCCTAACCCTAACGCATACCCTTATCCTAACCCGTACCCTAAACCGAGCCCTAACCCTAACACTAGCCCTAACCCTAACCCTAACCCATACACTACGCCCTACCCGAACCCCTCCCCGAACCCGTATCGTAAGCCGTACCCTAACCCTCACCCTAACCCTAAGCTACCCTTGACGGCTTCTGCCTCCAATAGATTTCCTAAGCAGTAGTGTTTTAAGGAACAGGTTAAAAAGAGAATCCTAATGTGATTTCTTGATAATGGGTGTGTTCCTTATCTTCTCCTAGTGTCTAAACTCTTCTCCATGGCTGGACCCCCAAATAATATTCCTTTACGTGCTAAGGGGTATCTAGAGAGTGTGATAGGTTTAATAACTACCCCCACCCTAACGCGTACCCTAACCCTAAACCCTACCCTAACCCTAACGCGTACCCTAATCCTAACCCGTACCCTAAACCGTACCCTAACCCTAACACTAGCCCTAACCCTAACCCTAACCCATACCCTACGCCCTACCCGAACCCGTCCCCGAACCCGTACCCTAAGCCGTACCCTAACCCTCACCCTAACCCTAACCCTAACCCTAAGCTACCCTTGACTGCTTCTGCCTCCAATAGATTTCCTAAGCACTAGTGTTTTAAGGAACAGGTTAAAAAGAGAATCCTAATGTGATTTCTTGATAATGGGTGTGTTCCTTATCTTCTCCTCGTGTCTAAACTCTTCTCCATGGCTGGACCCCCAATAATATTCCTTTACGTGCTAAGGGGTATCTAGAGAGTGGGATAGGTTTAATAACTACCCTCACCCTAACGCGTACACTAACCCTAACCCCTACCCTAACCCTAACGCGTACCCTAATCCTAACCCGTACCCTAAACCGAGCCCTAACCCTAACACTAGCCCTAACCCTAACCCTAACCCATACCCTACGCCCTACCCGAACACCTCCCCGAACCCGTACCCTAAGCCGTACCCTAACCCTCATCCTAACCCTAACCCTAACCCTAAGCTACCCTTGACGGCTTCTGCCTCCAATAGATTTCCTAAGCAGTAGTGTTGTAAGGAACATGTTAAAAAGAGAATCCTAATATGATTTCTTGATAATGGGTGTGTTCTTTGTCTTCTCCTCGTGTCTAAACTCTTCTCCATGGCTGGACACCCAAATAATATTCCTTTATGTGCTAAGGGGTATCTAGAGAGTGTGATAGGTTTAATAACTACCCTCACCCTAACGCGTACCCTAACCCTAACCCCTACCCTAACCCTAGCGCGTACCCTAATCCTAACCCGTACCCTAAACCGATCCCTAACCCTAACACTAACTCTAACCCTAACCCTAACCCATACCCTACGCCCTACCCGAACCCCTCCCTGAACCCGTACCCTAAACCGTACCCTAACCCTCACCCTAACCCTAACCCTAACCCTAAGCTACACTTGACGGCTTCTGCCTCCAATAGATTTCCTAAGCACTAGTGTTTTAAGGAACAGGTTAAAAAGAGAATCCTAATGTGATTTCTTGATAATGGGTGTGTTCCTTATCTTCTCCTCGTGTCTAAACTCTTCTCCGTGCCTGGACTCCCAAATAATATTCCTTTACGTGCTAAGGGGTATCTACAGAGTGGGATAGGTTTAATAACTACCCTCACACTAACGCGTACCCTAACCCTAACCCCTACCCGAACCTTAACGCGTACCCTAATCCTAACCCGTACCCTAAACCGAGCCCTAACCCTAACACTAGCCCTAACCCTAACCCTAACCCATACCCTACGCCCTACCCGAACCCCTCCCCGAACCCGTACCCTAAGCCGTACCCTAACCCTCACCCTAACCCTAACCCTAACCCTAAGCTACCCTTGACTGCTTCTGCCTCCAATAGATTTCCTAAGCACTAGTGTTTTAAGGAACAGTTTAAAAAGAGAATCATATTGTGATATCTTGATAATGGGTGTGTTCCTTATCTTCTCCTAGTGTCTAAACCCTTCTCCATGGCTGGACCCCCAAATAATATTCCCTTACGTGCTAAGGGGTATCTAGAGAGTGGGATAGGTTTAATAACTACCCTCACCCTAAAGCGTATCCTAACCCTAACCCCTACCCTAACCCTAACGCATACCCTTATCCTAACCCGTACCCTAAACCGAGCCCTAACCCTAACACTAGCCCTAACCCTAACCCTAACCCATACCCTACGCCCTACCCGAACCCCTCCCCGAACCCGTATCGTAAGCCGTACCCTAACCCTCACCCTAACCCTAAGCTACCCTTGACGGCTTCTGCCTCCAATAGATTTCCTAAGCAGTAGTGTTTTAAGGAACAGGTTAAAAAGAGAATCCTAATGTGATTTCTTGATAATGGGTGTGTTCCTTATCTTCTCCTAGTGTCTAAACTCTTCTCCATGGCTGGACCCCCAAATAATATTCCTTTACGTGCTAAGGGGTATCTAGAGAATGGGATAGGTTTAATAACTAATCTCACCCTATCGCATACCCTAACCCTAACCCCTACCCTAACCCTAACGCGTACCCTAATCCTAACCCGTACCCTAAACCGAGCCCTAACCCTAACACTAACCCTAACCCATAGCCTACGCCCTACCCGAACCCCTCCCCGAACCCGTACCCTAAGCCGTACCCTAACCCTCACCCTAACCCTAACCCTAACCCTAAGCTACCCTTGACTGCTTCTGCCTCCAATAGATTTCCTAAGCACTAGTGTTTTAAGGAACAGGTTAAAAAGAGAATCCTAATGTGATTTCTTGATAATGGGTGTGTTCCTTATCTTCTCCTCGTGTCTAAACTCTTCTCCATGGCTGGACCCCCAAATAATATTCCTTTACATGCTAAGGGGTATCTAGAGAGTGTGATAGGTTTAATAACTACCCCCACCCTAACGCGTAACCTAACCCTAACCCCTGCCCTAACCCTAACGCGTACCCTAATCCTAACCCGTACCCTAAACCGAGCCCTAAACCTTACACTAGCCCTAACCCTAACCCTAACCCATACCCTACGCCCTACCCGAACACCTCCCCGAACCCGTACCCTAAGCCGTACCCTAACCCTCACCCTAACCCTAACCCTAACCCTAAGCTACCCTTGACGGCTTCTGCCTCCAATAGATTTCCTAAGCACTAGTGTTTTAAGGAACATGTTAAAAAGAGAATCCTAATGTGATTTCTTGATAATGGGTGTGTTCCTTGTCTTCTCCTCGTGTCTAAACTCTTCTCCATGGCTGGACCCCCAAATAATATTCCATTATGTGCTAAGGGGTATCTAGAGAGTGTGATAGGTTTAATAACTACCCTCACCCTAACGCGTACCCTAACCCTAACCCCTACCCGAACCCTAACGTGTATCCTAATCCTAACCCGTACCCTAAACCGAGCCCTAACCCTAACACTAGCACTAAACCTAACCCTAACCCATAGCCTACGCCCTACCCGAACACCTCCCCGAACCCATACCCTAAGCCGTACCCTAACCCTCACCCTAACCCTAACCCTAACCCTAACCCTAAGCTACCCTTGACTGCTTCTGCCTCCAATAGATTTCCTAAGCACTAGTGTTTTAAGGAACAGGTTAAAAAGAGAATCCTAATGTGATTTCGTGATAATGGGTGTGTTCCTTATCTTCTCCTAGTGTCTAAACTCTTCTCCATGTCTGGACCCCCAAATAATATTCCTTTACGTGCTAAGGGGTATCTAGAGAGTGTGATAGGTTTAATAACTACCCCCACCCTAACGCGTACACTAACCCTAACCCCTACCCTAACCCTAACGCGTACCCTAATCCTAACCCGTACCCTAAAGCGAGCCCTAACCCTAACACTAACCCTAACCCTAACCCTAACCCATACCCTACGCCCTACCCGAACCCCTCCCCGAACCCGTACCCTAAACCGTACCCTAACCCTCACCCTAACCCTAACCCTAACCCTAAGCTACCCTTGATGGCTTCTGCCTCCAATAGATTTCCTAAGCACTAGTGTTTTAAGGAACATGTTAAAAAGAGAATCCTAATGTGATTTCTTGATAATGGGTGTGTTCCTTATCTTCTCCTTGTGTCTAAACTCTTCTCCATGGCTGGACCCCCAAATAATATTCCTTTTCGTGCTAAGGGGTATCTAGAGAGTGGGATAGGTTTAATAACTTCCCTCACCCTAACGCGTATCCTAACCCTAACCCCTACCCTAACCCTAACGCATACCCTAATCCTAACCCGTACCCTAAACCGAGCCCCAACCCTAACACTAGCCCTAACCCTAACACTAACCCATACCCTACGCCCTACCCGAACCCCTCCCCGAACCCGTACCCTAAGCGGTACCCTAACCCTCACCCTAACCCTAACCCTAACCCTAAGCTACCCTTGACTGCTTCTGCCTCCAATAGATTTCCTAAGCACTAGTGTTTTAAGGAACAGTTTAAAAAGAGAATCACATTGTGATTTCTTGATAATGGGTGTGTTCCTTATCTTCTCCTCGTGTCTAAACTCTTCTCCATGGCTGGACCCCCAAATAATAGTCCTTTACGTGCTAAGGGGTATCTAGAGAGTGTGATAGGTTTAATAACTACGCCCACCCTAACGCGTACCCTAACCCTAACCCCTAGCCTAACCCTAACGCGTACCCTAATCCTAACACGTACCCTAAACCGAGCCCTAACCCTAACACTAACCCTAACCCTAACCCTAACCCATACCCTACGCCCTACCCGAACCCCTCCCCGAACCCGTACCCTAAGCCGTACCCTAACCCTCGCCCTAACCCTAACCCTAACCCTAAGCTACCCTTGATGGCTTCTGCCTCCAATAGATTTCCTAAGCACTAGTGTTTTAAGGAACAGGTTAAAAAGAGAATCCTAATGTGATTTCGTGATAATGGGTGTGTTCCTTATCTTCTCCTAGTGTCTAAACTCTTCTCCATGGCTGGACCCCCAAATAATATTCCTTTACGTGCTAAGGGGTATCTAGAGAGTGTGATAGGTTTAATAACTACCCCCACCCTAACGCGTACCCTAACCCTAACCCCTACCCTAACCCTAACGCGTACCCTAATCCTAACCCGTACCCTAAACCGTACCCTAACCCTAACACTAGCCCTAACCCTAACCCTAACCCATACCCTACGCCCTACCCGAACCCGTCCCCGAACCCGTACCCTAAGCCGTACCCTAACCTCACCCTAACCCTAACCCTAACCCTAAGCTACCCTTGACTGCTTCTGCCTCCAATAGATTTCCTAAGCACTAGTGTTTTAAGGAACAGGTTAAAAAGAGAATCCTAATGTGATTTCTTGATAATGGGTGTGTTCCTTATCTTCTCCTCGTGTCTAAACTCTTCTCCATGGCTGGACCCCCAATAATATTCCTTTACGTGCTAAGGGGTATCTAGAGAGTGGGATAGGTTTAATAACTACCCTCACCCTAACGCGTACACTAACCCTAACCCCTACCCTAACCCTAACGCGTACCCTAATCCTAACCCGTACCCTAAACCGAGCCCTAAACCTAACACTAGCCCTAACCCTAACCCTAACCCATACCCTACGCCCTACCCGAACACCTCCCCGAACCAGTACCCTAAGCCGTACCCTAACCCTCATCCTAACCTTAACCCTAACCCTAAGCTACCCTTGACGGCTTCTGCCTCCAATAGATTTCCTAAGCACTAGTGTTGTAAGGAACATGTTAAAAAGAGAATCCTAATATGATTTCTTCATAATGGGTGTGTTCTTTGTCTTCTCCTCGTGTCTAAACTCTTCTCCATGGCTGGACACCCAAATAATATTCCTTTATGTGCTAAGGGGTATCTAGAGAGTGTGATAGGTTTAATAACTACCCTCACCCTAACGCGTACCCTAACCATAACCCCTACCCTAACCCTAGCGCGTACCCTAATCCTATCCCGTACCCTAAACCGAGCCCTAACCCTAACACTAACTCTAACCCTAACCCTAACCCATACCCTACGCCCTACCCGAACCCCTCCCTGAACCCGTACCCTAAACCGTACCCTAACCCTCACCCTAACCCTAACCCTAACCCTAAGCTACCCTTGACGGCTTCTGCCTCCAATAGATTTCCTAAGCACTAGTGTTTTAAGGAACATGTTAAAAAGAGAATCCTTATGTGATTTCTTGATAATGGGTGTGTTCCTTATCTTCTCCTCGTGTCTAAACTCTTCTCCATGGCTGGACCCCCAAATAATATTCCTTTACGTGCTAAGGGGTATCTAGAGAGTGGGATAGGTTTAATAACTACCCTCACCCTAAAGCGTACCCTAAACCTAACCCCTACCCTAACACTAACGCGTACCCTAATCCTAACCCGTAACCTAAACCGAGCCCTAACCCTAACACTACTCCTAACCCTAACTCTAACCCATACCCTACGGCCTACCCGAACCCCTCCCCGAACCCGTACCCTAAGCCGTACCCTAACCCTCACCCTAACCCTAACCCTAAGCTACCCTTGACGGCTTCTGCCTCCAATAGATTTCCTAAGCACTAGTGATTTAAGGAACAGGTTAAAAAGAGAATCCTAATGTGATTTCTTGATAATGGGTGTGTTCCTTATCTTCTCGTGTCTATACTCTTCTCCATGGCTGGACCCCCAAATAATATTCCTTTTCGTGCTAAGGGCTATCTAGAGAGTGGGATAGGTTTAATAACTTCCCTCACCCTAACGCGTATCCTAACCCTAACCCCTACCCTAACCCTAACGCATACCCTAATCCTAACCCGTACCCTAAACCGAGCCCTAACCCTAACACTAGCCCTAACCCTAACCCTAACCCATACCCTACGCCCTACCCGAACCCCTCCCCGAACCCGTACCCTAAGCCGTACCCTAACCCTCACCCTAACCCTAACCCTAACCCTAAGCTACCCTTGACTGCTTCTGCCTCCAATAGATTTCCTAAGCACTAGTGTTTTAAGGAACACTTTAAAAAGAGAATCACATTGTGATTTCTTGATAATGGGTGTGTTCCTTATCTTCTCCTCGTGTCTAAACTCTTCTCCATGGCTGGACCCCCAAATAATAGTCCTTTAAGTGCTAAGGGGTATCTAGAGAGTGTGATAGGTTTAATAACTACCCCCACCCTAATGCGTACCCTAACCCTAACCCCTACCGTAACCCTAACGCGTACCCTAATCCTAACCCGTACCCTAAACCGAGCCCTAACCCTAACACTAACCCTAACCCTAACCCTAACCCATACCCTACGCCCTACCCGAACCCCTCCCCGAAGCCGTACCCTAAGCCATACCCTAACCCTCACCCTAACCCTAACCCTAACCCTAAGCTACCCTTGACGGCTTCTGCCTCCAATAGATTTCCTAAGCACTAGTGTTTTAAGAGACAGGTTAAAAAGAGAATCCTAATGTGATTTCTTGATAATGGGTGTGTTCCTTATCTTCTCCTAGTGTCTAAACTCTTCTCCATGGCTGGACCCCCAAATAATATTCCTTTACGTACTAAGGGGTATCTAGAGAGTGGGATAGATTTAAGAACTAACCTCACCCTATCGCGTACCCTAACCCTAACACCTACCCTAACCCTAACGCGTACCCTAATCCTAACCCGTACCCTAAACCGAGCCCTAACCCTAACACTAACCCTAACCCTAACCCTAACCCATACCCTACGCCCTACCCGAACCCCTCCCCGAACCCGTACCCTAAGCCATACCCTAACCCTCACCCTAACCCTAACCCTAACCCTAAGCTACCCTTGACTGCTTCTGCCTCCAATAGATTTCCTAAGCACTAGTGTTTTAAGGAACAGGTTAAAAAGAGAATCCTAATGTGATTTCTTGATAATGGGTGTGTTCCTTATCTTCTCCTAGTGTCTAAACTCTTCTCCATGGCTGGACCCCCAATAATATACCTGTACGTGCTAAGGGCTATCTAGAGAGTGGGATAGGTTTAATAACTACCCTCACCCTAAAGCGTACACTAACCTTAACCCCTACCCTAACCCTAACGCGTACCCTAATCCTAACCTGTACCCTAAACCGAGCCCTAACCCTAACACTAGCCCTAACCCTAACCCTAACCCATACCCTACGCCCTACCCGAACCCCTCCCCGAACCCGTACCCTAAGCCGTACCCTAACCCTCACCATAACCCTAACCCTAACCCTAAGCTACCCTTGACGGCTTCTGCCTCCAATAGATTTCCTAAGCACTAGTGTTTTAAGGAACATGTTAAAAAGAGAATCCTAATGTGATTTCTTGATAATGGGTGTGTTCCTTATCTTCTCCTCGTGTCTAAACTCTTCTCCATGGCTGGACCCCCAAATAATATTCCTTTACGTGCTAAGGGGTATCTAGAGAGTGGGATAGGTTTAATAACTACCCTCACCCTAAAGCGTACCCTAAACCTAACCCCTACCCTAACACTAACGCGTACCCTAATCCTAACCCGTAACCTAAACCGAGCCCTAACCCTAACACTACTCCTAACCCTAACTCTAACCCATACCCTACGGCCTACCCGAACCCCTCCCCGAACCCGTACCCTAAGCCGTACCCTAACCCTCACCCTAACCCTAACCCTAAGCTACCCTTGACGGCTTCTGCTTCCAATAGATTTCCTAAGCACTAGTGATTTAAGGAACAGGTTAAAAAGAGAATCCTAATGTGATTTCTTGATAATGGGTGTGTTCCTTATCTTCTCGTGTCTATACTCTTCTCCATGGCTGGACCCCCAAATAATATTCCTTTTCGTGCTAAGGGCTATCTAGAGAGTGGGATAGGTTTAATAACTTCCCTCACCCTAACGCGTATCCTAACCCTAACCCCTACCCTAACCCTAACGCATACCCTAATCCTAACCCGTACCCTAAACCGAGCCCTAACCCTAACACTAGCCCTAACCCTAACCCTAACCCATACCCTACGCCCTACCCGAACCCCTCCCCGAACCCGTACCCTAAGCCGTACCCTAACCCTCACCCTAACCCTAACCCTAACCCTAAGCTACCCTTGACTGCTTCTGCCTCCAATAGATTTCCTAAGCACTAGTGTTTTAAGGAACACTTTAAAAAGAGAATCACATTGTGATTTCTTGATAATGGGTGTGTTCCTTATCTTCTCCTCGTGTCTAAACTCTTCTCCATGGCTGGACCCCCAAATAATAGTCCTTTACGTGCTAAGGGGTATCTAGAGAGTGTGATAGGTTTAATAACTACCCCCACCCTAACGCGTACCCTAACCCTAACCCCTACCGTAACCCTAACGCGTACCCTAATCCTAACCCGTACCCTAAACCGAGCCCTAACCCTAACACTAACCCTAACCCTAACCCTAACCCATACCCTACGCCCTACCCGAACCCCTCCCCGAAGCCGTACCCTAAGCCATACCCTAACCCTCACCCTAACCCTAACCCTAACCCTAAGCTACCCTTGACGGCTTCTGCCTCCAATAGATTTCCTAAGCACTAGTGTTTTAAGAGACAGGTTAAAAAGAGAATCCTAATGTGATTTCTTGATAATGGGTGTGTTCCTTATCTTCTCCTAGTGTCTAAACTCTTCTCCATGGCTGGACCCCCAAATAATATTCCTTTACGTACTAAGGGGTATCTAGAGAGTGGGATAGATTTAAGAACTAACCTCACCCTATCGCGTACCCTAACCCTAACCCCTACCCTAACCCTAACGCGTACCCTAATCCTAACCCGTACCCTAAACCGAGCCCTAACCCTAACACTAACCCTAACCCTAACCCTAACCCATACCCTACGCCCTACCCGAACCCCTCCCCGAACCCGTACCCTAAGCCATACCCTAACCCTCACCCTAACCCTAACCCTAACCCTAAGCTACCCTTGACTGCTTCTGCCTCCAATAGATTTCCTAAGCACTAGTGTTTTAAGGAACAGGTTAAAAAGAGAATCCTAATGTGATTTCTTGATAATGGGTGTGTTCCTTATCTTCTCCTAGTGTCTAAACTCTTCTCCATGGCTGGACCCCCAATAATATACCTGTACGTGCTAAGGGCTATCTAGAGAGTGGGATAGGTTTAATAACTACCCTCACCCTAACGCGTACACTAACCTTAACCCCTACCCTAACCCTAACGCGTACCCTAATCCTAACCTGTACCCTAAACCGAGCCCTAACCCTAACACTAGCCCTAACCCTAACCCTAACCCATACCCTACGCCCTACCCGAACCCCTCCCCGAACCCGTACCCTAAGCCGTACCCTAACCCTCACCCTAACCCTAACCCTAACCCTAAGCTACCCTTGACGGCTTCTGCCTCCAATAGATTTCCTAAGCACTAGTGTTTTAAGGAACATGTTAAAAAGAGAATCCTAATGTGATTTCGTGATAATGGGTGTGTTCCTTATCTTCTCCTCATGTCTAAACTCTTCTCCATGGCTGGACCCCCAAATAATATTCCTTTACGTGCTAAGGGGTATCTAGAGAGTGGGATAGGTTTAATAACTACCCTCACCCTAACGCGTACCCTAACCCTAACCCCTACCCTAACCCTAACGCATACACTAATCCTAACCCGTACCCTAAACCGAGCCCTAACCCTAACACTAACCCTAACCCTAACCCTAAACCATAGCCTACGCCCTACCCGAACCCCTCCCCGAACCCGTACCCTAAGCCATACCCTAACCCTTACCCTAACCCTAACCCTAACCCTAAGCTACCCTTGACTGCTTCTGCCTCCAATAGATTTCCTAAGCACTAGTGTTTTAAGGAACAGGTTAAAAAGAGAATCCTAATGTGATTTCTTGATAATGGGTGTGTTCCTTATCTTCTCCTAGTGTCTAAACTCTTCTCCATGGCTGGACCCCCAATAATATACCTGTACGTGCTAAGGGGTATCTAGAGAGTGGGATAGGTTTAATAACTACCCTCACCCTAACGCGTACACTAACCTTAACCCCTACCCTAACCCTAACGCGTACCCTAATCCTAACCTGTACCCTAAACCGAGCCCTAACCCTAACACTAGCCCTAACCCTAACCCTAACCCATACCCTACGCCCTACCCGAACCCCTCCCCGAACCCGTACCCTAAGCCGTACCCTAACCCTCACCCTAACCCTAACCCTAACCCTAAGCTACCCTTGACGGCTTCTGCCTCCAATAGATTTCCTAAGCACTAGTGTTTTAAGGAACTTGTTAAAAAGAGAATCCTTATGTGATTTCTTGATAATGGGTGTGTTCCTTATCATCTCCTCGTGTCTAAACTCTTCTCCATGGCTGGACCCCCAAATAATATTCCTTTACGTGCTAAGGGGTATCTAGAGAGTGGGATAGGTTTAATAACTACCCTCACCCTAACGCGTATCCTAACCCTAACCCCTACCCTAACCCTAACGCATACCCTAATCCTAACCCGTACCCTAAACCGAGCCCTAACCCTAACACTAGCCCTAACCCTAACCCTAACCCATACCCTACGCCCTACCCAAACCCCTCCCCGAACCCGTATCGTAAGCCGTACCCTAACCCTCACCCTAACCCTAACCCTAACCCTAAGCTACCCTTGACTGCTTCTGCCTCCAATAGATTTCCTAAGCACTAGTGTTTTAAGGAACAGTTTAAAAAGAGAATCATATTGTGATTTCTTGATAATGGGTGTGTTCCTTATCTTCTCCTAGTGTCTAAATTCTTCTCCATGGCTGGACCCCCAAATAATATTCCTTTACGTGCTAAGGGGTATCTAGAGAGTGGGATAGGTTTAATAACTACCCTCACCCTAAAGCGTACCCTAACCCTAACCACTACCCTAACACTAATGTGTACCCTAATCCTAACCCGTACCCTTAACCGAGCCCTAACCCTAACACTAACCCTAACCCTAACCTTAACCCATACCCTACGGCCTACACGAACCCCTCCCCGAACCCGTACCCTAAGCCGTACCCTAACCCTCACCCTAACCCTAACCCTAACCCTAAGCTACCCTTGACTGCTTCTGCCTCCAATAGATTTCCTAAGCACTAGTGTTTTAAGGAACAGTTTAAAAAGAGAATCACATTGTGATTTCTTGATAATGGGTGTGTTCCTTATCTTCTCCTCGTGTCTAAACTCTTCTCCATGGCTGGACCCCCAAATAATATTCCTTTACGTGCTAAGGGGTATCTAGAGAGTGTGATAGGTTTAATAACTACCCTCAACCTAAAGCGTACCCTAACCATAACCCCTACCCTAACCCTAACGCGTACCCTAATCCTAACCCGTACCCTAAACCGAGCCTTAACCCTAACACTAACCCTAACCCTAACCCTAACCCATACCCTACGCCCTACCCGAACCCCTCCCCGAACCCGTACCCTAAGCCATACCCTAACCCTCACCCTAACCCTAACCCTAAACCTAAGCTACCCTTGACGGCTTCTGCCTCCAATAGATTTCCTAAGCACTAGTGTTTTAAGGAACAGGTTAAAAAGAGAATCCTAATGTGATTTCTTCATAATGGGTGTGTTCCTTATCTTCTCCTAGTGTCTAAACTCTTCTCCATGGCTGGACCCCCAAATAATATTACTTTACGTACTAAGGGGTATCTAGAGAGTGGGATAGGTTTAATAACTAACCTCACCCTATCGCGTACCCTAACCCTAACACCTACCCTAACACTAACGCGTACCCTAATCCTAACCCGTACCCTAAACCGAGACCTTACCCTAACACTAACCCTAACCCTAACCCTAACCCATACCCTACGCCCTACCCGAACCCCTCACCGAACCCGTACCCTAAGCCGTACCCTAACCCTCACCCTAACCCTAATCCTATCCCTAAGCTACCCTTGACGGCTTCTGCCTCCAATAGATTTCCTAAGCAATAGTGTTTTAAGGAACAGGTTAAAATAGAATCCTAATGTGATTTCGTGATAATGGGTGTGTTCCTTATCTTCTCCTAGTGTCTAAACTATTCTCCATGGCTGGACCCCCAAATAATATTCCTTTACGTGCTAAGGGGTATCTAGAGAGTGTGATAGGTTTAATAACTAACCCCACCCTAACGCGTACCCTAACCCTAACCCCTACCCTAACCCTAACGCGTACCCTAATCCTAACCCATACCCTAAACCGAGCCCTAACCCTAACACTAACCCTAACCCTAAACCTAACCCATACCCTACGCCCTACCCGAACCCCTCCCCGAACCCGTACCCTAAGCCATACCCTAACCCTCACCCTAACCCTAACCCTAACCCT
This sequence comes from Balaenoptera acutorostrata, assembly GCF_949987535.1. Taxonomy (NCBI): domain Eukaryota; kingdom Metazoa; phylum Chordata; class Mammalia; order Artiodactyla; family Balaenopteridae; genus Balaenoptera; species Balaenoptera acutorostrata. Next base: position 69,303 of record NW_026646720.1, read on the forward strand.
AAGCTACCCTTGACTGCTTCTGCCTCCAATAGATTTCCTAAGCACTAGTGTTTTAAGGAACAGGTTAAAAAGAGAATCCTAATGTGATTTCTTGATAATGGGTGTGTTCCTTATCTTCTCCTAGTGTCTAAACTCTTCTCCATGGCTGGACCCCCAATAATATACCTGTACGTGCTAAGGGGTATCTAGAGAGTGGGATAGGTTTAATAACTACCCTCACCCTAACGCGTACACTAACCTTAACCCCTACCCTAACCCTAACGCGTACCCTAATCCTAACCTGTACCCTAAACCGAGCCCTAACCCTAACACTAGCCCTAACCCTAACCCTAACCCATACCCTACGCCCTACCCGAACCCCTCCCCGAACCCGTACCCTAAGCCGTACCCTAACCCTCACCATAACCCTAACCCTAACCCTAAGCTACCCTTGACGGCTTCTGCCTCCAATAGATTTCCTAAGCACTAGTGTTTTAAGGAACATGTTAAAAAGAGAATCCTTATGTGATTTCTTGATAATGGGTGTGTTCCTTATCTTCTCCTCGTGTCTAAACTCTTCTCCATGGCTGGACCCCCAAATAATATTCCCTTACGTGCTAAGGGGTATCTAGAGAGTGGGATAGGTTTAATAACTACCCTCACCCTAAAGCGTATCCTAACCCTAACCCCTACCCTAACCCTAACGCATACCCTAATCCTAACCCGTACCCTAAACCGAGCCCTAACCCTAACACTAGCCCTAACCCTAACCCTAACCCATAACCTACGCCCTACCCGAACCCCTCCCCGAACCCGTATCGTAAGCCGTACCCTAACCCTCACCCTAACCCTAACCCTAACCCTAAGCTACCCTTGACTGCTTCTGCCTCCAATAGATTTCCTAAGCACTAGTGTTTTAAGGAACAGTTTAAAAAGAGAATCATATTGTGATTTCTTGATAATGGGTGTGTTCCTTATCTTCTCCTAGTGTCTAAATTCTTCTCCATGGCTGGACCCCCAAATAATATTCCTTTACGTGCTAAGGGGTATCTAGAGAGTGGGATAGGTTTAATAACTACCCCCACCCTAACGCGTACCCTAACCATAACCCCTACCCTAACCCTAACGCGTACCCTAATCCTAACCTGTACCCTAAACCGAGCCCTAACCCTAACACTAGCCCTAACCCTAACCCTAACCCATACCCTACGCCCTACCCGAACCCCTCCCCGAACCCGTACCCTAAGCCGTACCCTAACCCTCACCCTAACCCTAACCCTAACCCTAAGCTACCCTTGACTGCTTCTGCCTCCAATAGATTTCTTAAGCACTAGTGTTTTAAGGAACAGGTTAAAAAGAGAATCCTAATGTGATTTCGTGATAATGGGTGTGTTCCTTATCTTCTCCTAGTGTCTAAACTCTTCTCCATGTCTGGACCCCCAAATAATATTCCTTTACGTGCTAAGGGGTATCTAGAGAGTGTGATAGGTTTAGTAACTACCCCCACCCTAACGCGTACCCTAACCCTAACCCCTACCCTAACCCTAACGCGTACCCTAATCCTAACCCGTACCCTAAACCGAGCCCTAACCCTAACACTAAACCTAACCCTAACCCTAACCCATACCCTACGCCCTACCCGAACCCCTCCCTGAACCCGTACCCTAAACCGTACCCTAACCCTCACCCTAACCCTAAGCTACCCTTGACGGCTTCTGCCTCCAATAGATTTCCTAAGCACTAGTGTTTTAAGGAACAGGTTAAAAAGAGAATCCTAATGTGATTTCTTGATAATGGGTGTGTTCCTTATCTTCTCCTCGTGTCTAAACTCTTCTCCATGGCTGGACCCCCAAATAATATTCCTTTACGTGCTAAGGGGTATCTAGAGAGTGGGATAGGTTTAATAACTACCCTCACCCTAAAGCGTAACCTAACCCTAACCCCTACCCTAACACTAACGCGTACCCTAATCCTAACCCGTACCCTAAACCGAGCCCTAACCCTAACACTAACCCTAACCCTAACTCTAACCCATACCCTACGCCCTACCCGAACCCCTCCCGAACCCGTACCCTAAGCCGTACCCTAACCCTCACCCTAACCCTAACCCTAACCCTAAGCTACCCTTGACGGCTTCTGCCTCCAATAGATTTCCTAAGCACTAGTGATTTAAGGAACAGGTTTAAAAGAGAATCCTAATGTGATTTCTTGATAATGGGTGTGTTCCTTATCTTTTCCTCGTGTCTAAACTCTTCTCCATGGCTGGACCCCCAAATAATATTCCTTTACGTGCTAAGGGGTATCTAGAGAGTGTGATAGGTTTAATAACTACCCTCACCCTAACGCGTATCCTAACCCTAACCCCTACCCTAACCCTAACGCATACCCTAATCCTAACCCGTACCCTAAACCGAGCCCTAACCCTAACACTAGCCCTAACCCTAACCCTAACCCATACCCTACGCCCTACCCGAACCCCTGCCCGAACCCGTATCGTAAGCCGTACCCTAACCCTCACCCTAACCCTAACCCTAACCCTAAGCTACCCTTGACTGCTTCTGCCTCCAATAGATTTCTTAAGCACTAGTGTTTTAAGGAACAGTTTAAAAAGAGAATCATATTGTGATTTCTTGATAATGGGTGTGTTCCTTATCTTCTCCTAGTGTCTAAATTCTTCTCCATGGCTGGACCCCCAAATAATATTCCTTTACGTGCTAAGGGGTATCTAGAGAGTGGGATAGGTTTAATAACTACCCTCACCCTAAAGCGTACCCTAACCCTAACCACTACCCTAACACTAACGCGTACCCTAATCCTAACCCGTACCCTAAACCGAGCCCTAACCCTAACACTAACCCTAACCCTAACCCTAACCCATACCCTACGGCCTACCCGAACCCCTCCCCGAACCCGTACCCTAAGCCGTACCCTAACCCTCACCCTAACCCTAACCCTAACCCTAAGCTACCCTTGACGGCTTCTGCCTCCAATAGATTTCCTAAGCACTAGTGTTTTAAGGAACATATTAAAAAGAGAATCCTTATGTGATTTCTTGATAATGGGTGTGTTCCTTATCTTCTCCTCGTGTCTAAACTCTTCTCCATGGCTGGACCCCCAAATAATATTCCTTTACGTGCTAAGGGGTATCTAGAGAGTGGGATAGGTTTAATAACTACCCTCACCCTAACGCGTACCCTAACCCTAACCCCTACCCTAACCCTAACGCATACACTAATCCTAACCCGTACCCTAAACCGAGCCCTAACCCTAACACTAACCCTAACCCTAACCCTAACCCATAGCCTACGCCCTACCCGGACCCCTCCCCGAACCCGTACCCTAAGCCATACCCTAACCCTCACCCTAACCCTAACCCTAACCCTAAGCTACCCTTGACTGCTTCTGCCTCCAATAGATTTCCTAAGCACTAGTGTTTTAAGGAACAGGTTAAAAAGAGAATCCTAATGTGATTTCTTGATAATGGGTGTGTTCCTTATCTTCTCCTATTGTCTAAACCCTTCTCCATGACTGGACCCCCAAATAATATTCCTTTACGTGCTAAGGGGTATCTAGAGAGTGGGATAGGTTTAATAACTACCCTCACCCTAAAGCGTACCCTAAACCTAACCCCTACCCTAACACTAACGCGTACCCTAATCCTAACCCGTAACCTAAACCGAGCCCTAACCCTAACACTAATCCTAACCCTAACTCTAACCCATACCCTACGGCCTACCCGAACCCCTCCCCGAACCCGTACCCTAAGCCGTACCCTAACCCTCACCCTAACCCTAACCCTAACCCTAAGCTACCCTTGACGGCTTCTGCCTCCAATAGATTTCCTAAGCACTAGTGATTTAAGGAACAGGTTAAAAAGAGAATCCTAATGTGATTTCTTGATAATGGGTGTGTTCCTTATCTTCTCGTGTCTATACTCTTCTCCATGGCTGGACCCCCAAATAATATTCCTTTTCGTGCTAAGGGCTATCTAGAGAGTGGGATAGGTTTAATAACTTCCCTCACCCTAACGCGTATCCTAACCCTAACCCCTACCCTAACCCTAACGCATACCCTAATCCTAACCCGTACCCTAAACCGAGCCCTAATCCTAACAGTAGCCCTAACCCTAACCCTAACCCATACCCTATGCCCTACCCGAACCCCTCCCCGAACCCGTACCCTAAGCCGTACCCTAACCCTCACCCTAACCCTAACCCTAACCCTAAGCTACCCTTGACTGCTTCTGCCTCCAATAGATTTCCTAAGCACTAGTGTTTTAAGGAACACTTTAAAAAGAGAATCACATTGTGATTTCTTGATAATGGGTGTGTTCCTTATCTTCTCCTCGTGTCTAAACTCTTCTCCATGGCTGGACCCCCAAATAATAGTCCTTTACGTGCTAAGGGGTATCTAGAGAGTGTGATAGGTTTAATAACTACCCCCACCCTAACGCGTACCCTAACCCTAACCCCTACCGTAACCCTAACGCGTACCCTAATCCTAACCCGTACCCTAAACCGAGCCCTAACCCTAACACTAACCCTAACCCTAACCCTAACCCATACCCTACGCCCTACCCGAACCCCTCCCCGAAGCCGTACCCTAAGCCATACCCTAACCCTCACCCTAACCCTAACCCTAACCCTAAGCTACCCTTGGCGGCTTCTGCCTCCAATAGATTTCCTAAGCACTAGTGTTTTAAGAGACAGGTTAAAAAGAGAATCCTAATGTGATTTCTTGATAATGGGTGTGTTCCTTATCTTCTACTAGTGTCTAAACTCTTCTCCATGGCTGGACCCCCAAATAATATTCCTTTACGTACTAAGGGGTATCTAGAGAGTGGGATAGGTTTAAGAACTAACCTCACCCTATCGCGTACCCTAACCCTAACCCCTACCCTAACCCTAACGCGTACCCTAATCCTAACCCGTACCCTAAACCGAGCCCTAACCCTAACACTAACCCTAACAATAACCCTAACCCATACCCTACGCCCTACCCGAACCCCTCCCCGATCCCGTACCCTAAGCCATACCCTAACCCTCATCCTAACCCTAACCCTAACCCTAAGCTACCCTTGACTGCTTCTGCCTCCAATAGATTTCCTAAGCACTAGTGTTTTAAGGAACAGGTTTAAAAGAGAATCCTAATGTGATTTCTTGATAATGGGTGTGTTCCTTATCTTCTCCTAGTGTCTAAACTCTTCTCCATGGCTGGACCCCCAATAATATACCTGTACGTGCTAAGGGGTATCTAGAGAGTGGGATAGGTTTAATAACTACCCTCACCCTAATGCGTACACTAATCTTAACCCCTACCCTAACCCTAACGCGTACCCTAATCCTAACCTGTACCCTAAACCGAGACCTAACCCTAACACTAGCCCTAATCCTAACCCTAACCCATACCCTACGCCCTACCCGAACCCCTCCCCGAACCCGTACCCTAAGCCATACCCTAACCCTCACCCTAACCCTAACCCTAACCCTAAGCTACCCTTGACTGCTTCTGCCTCCAATAGATTTCCTAAGCACTAGTGTTTTAAGGAACAGGTTAAAAAGAGAATCCTAATGTGATTTCTTGATAATGGGTGTGTTCCTTATCTTCTCCTAGTGTCTAAACTCTTCTCCATGGCTGGACCCCCAAATAATATTCCGTTACGTACTAAGGGGTATCTAGAGAGTGGGATAGGTTTAATAACTAACCTCACCCTATCGCGTACCCTAACCCTAACACCTACCCTAACACTAACGCGTACCCTAATCCTAACACGTACCCTAAACCGAGCCCTAACCCTAACACTAACCCTAACCCTAACCCTAACCAATACCCTACGCCCTACCCGAAACCCTCCCCGAACCCGTACCCTAAGCCGTACCCTAACCCTCACCCTAACCCTAACCCTAACCCTAAGCTACCCTTGACGGCTTCTGCCTCCAATAGATTTCCTAAGCACTAGTGTTTTAAGGAACATGTTAAAAAGAGTATCCTAATGTGATTTCTTGATAATGGGTGTGTTCCTTATCTTCTCCTCGTGTCTAAACTCTTCTCCATGGCTGGACCCCCAAATAATATTCCTTTATGTGCTAAGGGGTATCTAGAGAGTGTGATAGGTTTAATAACTACCCTCACCCTAACGCGTACCCTAACCCTAACCCCTACCATAACCCTAGCGCGTACCCTAATCCTAACCCGTACCCTAAACCGAGCCCTAACCCTAACACTAACCCTAACCCTAACCCTAACCCATACCCTACGCCCTACCCGAACCCCTCCCTGAGCCCGTACCCTAAACCGTACCCTAACCCTCACCCTAACCCTAACCCTAACCCTAAGCTACCCTTGACGGCTTCTGCCTCCAATAGATTTCCTAAGCACTAGTGTTTTAAGGAACAGGTTAAAAAGAGAATCCTAATGTGATTTCTTGATAATGGGTGTGTTCCTTATCTTCTCCTCGTGTCTAAACTCTTCTCCATGGCTGGACCCCCAAATAATATTCCTTTACGTGCTAAGGGGTATCTAGAGAGTGTGATAGGTTTAATAACTACCCTCACCCTAACGCGTACACTAACCCTAACCGCTACCCTAACCCTAACGAGTACCCTAATCCTAACCCGTACCCTAAACCGAGCCCTAACTCTAACACTAACCCTAACCCTAACCCTAACCCATACCCTACGCCCTACCCGAACCCCTCCCCGAACCCGTATCGTAAGCCGTACCCTAACCCTCACCCTAACCCTAACCCTAACCCTAAGCTACCCTTGACTGCTTCTGCCTCCAATAGATTTCCTAAGCACTAGTGTTTTAAGGAACAGTTTAAAAAGAGAATCACATTGTGATTTCTTGATAATGGGTGTGTTCCTTATCTTCTCCTCGTGTCTAAACTCTTCTCCATGGCTGGACCCCCAAATAATAGTCCTTTACGTGCTAAGGGGTATCTAGAGAGTGTGATAGGTTTAATAACTACCCCCACCCTAACGCGTACCCTAACCATAACCCCTACCCTAACCCTAACGCGTACCCTAATCCTAACCCGTACGCTAAACCGAGCCCTAACCCTAACTCTAAACCTAACCCTAACCCTAACCCATACCCTACGCCCTACCCGAACCCCTCCCCGAACCCGTACCCTAAGCCATACCCTAAACCTCACCCTAACCCTAACCCTAACCCTAAGCTACCCTTGACGGCTTCTGCCTCCAATAGATTTCCTAAGCACTAGTGTTTTAAGGAACAGGTTAAAAAGAGAATCCTAATGTGATTTCTTGATAATGGGTGTGTTCCTTATCTTCTCCTAGTGTCTAAACTCTTCTCCATGGCTGGACCCCCAAATAATATTCCTTTACGTACTAAGGGGTATCTAGAGAGTGGGATAGGTTTAATAACTAACCTCACCCTATCGCGTACCCTAACCATAACACCTACCCTAACACTAACGCGTACCCTAATCCTAACCCGTACCATAAACCGAGCCCTAACCCTAACACTAACCCTAACCCTAACCCTAACCCATACCCTACGCCCTACCCGAACCCCTCACCGAACCCGTACCCTAAGCCGTACCCTAACCCTCACCCTAACCCTAATCCTAACCCTAAGCTACCCTTGACGGCTTCTGCCTCCAATAGATTTCCTAAGCAATAGTGTTTTAAGGAACAGGTTAAAAAGAGAATCCTAATGTGATTTCGTGATAATGGGTGTGTTCCTTATCTTCTCCTAGTGTCTAAACTCTTCTCCATGGCTGGACCCCCAAATAATATTCCTTTACGTGCTAAGGGGTATCTAGAGAGTGTGATAGGTTTAATAACTACCACCACCCTAACGCGTACCCTAACCCTAACCCCTACCCTAACCCTAACTCGTACCCTAATCCTAACCCATACCCTAAACCGAGCCCTAACCCTAACACTAACCCTAACCCTAACCCTAACCCATACTCTACGCCCTACCCGAACCCCTCCCCGAACCCATACCCTAAGCCGTACCCTAACCCTCACCCTAACCCTAACCCTAACCCTAAGCTACCCTTGACGGCTTCTGCCTCCAATAGATTTCCTAAGCACTAGTGTTTTAAGGAACATGTTAAAAAGAGAATCCTTATGTGAATTCTTGATAATGGGTGTGTTCCTTATCTTCTCCTCGTGTCTAAACTCTTCTCCATGGCTGGACCCCCAAATAATATTCCTTTACGTGCTAAGGGGTATCTAGAGAGTGGGATAGGTTTAATAACTACCCTCACCCTAACGCGTACCCTAACCCTAACCCCTACCCTAACCCTAACGCATACACTAATCCTAAACCGTACCCTAAACCGAGCCCTAAACCTAACACTAACCCTAACCCTAACCCTAACCCATAGCCTACGCCCTACCCGAACCCCTCCCCGAACCCGTACCCTAAGCCATACCCTAACCCTCACCCTAACCCTAACCCTAACCCTAAGCTACCCTTGACTGCTTCTGCCTCCAATAGATTTCCTAAGCACTAGTGTTTTAAGGAACAGGTTAAAAAGAGAATCCTAATGTGATTTCTTGATAATGGGTGTGTTCCTTATCTTCTCCTAGTGTCTAAACCCTTCTCCATGACTGGACCCCCAAATAATATTCCTTTACGTGCTAAGGGGTATCTAGAGATTGGGATAGGTTTAATAACTACCCTCACCCTAAAGCGTACCCTAAACCTAACCCCTACCCTAACAGTAACGCGTACCCTAATCCTAACCCGTAACCTAAACCGAGCCCTAACCCTAACACTAATCCTAACCCTAACTCTAACCCATACCCTACGGCCTAACCGAACCCCTCCCCGAACCCGTACCCTAAGCCGTACCCTAACCCTCACCCTAACCCTAACCCTAACCCTAAGCTACCCTTGACGGCTTCTGCCTCCAATAGATTTCCTAAGCACTAGTGATTTAAGGAACAGGGTAAAAAGAGAATCCTAATGTGATTTCTTGATAATGGGTGTGTTCCTTATCTTCTCGTGTCTATACTCTTCTCCATGGCTGGACCCCCAAATAATATTCCTTTTCGTGCTAAGGGCTATCTAGAGAGTGGGATAGGTTTAATAACTTCCCTCACCCTAACGCGTATCCTAACCCTAACCCCTACCCTAACCCTAACGCATACCCTACTCCTAACCCGTACCCTAAACCGAGCCCTAATCCTAACACTAGCCCTAACCCTAACCCTAACCCATACCCTACGCCCTACCCGAACCCCTCCCCGAACCCGTACCCTAAGCCGTACCCTAACCCTCACCCTAACCCTAACCCTAACCCTAAGCTACCCTTGACTGCTTCTGCCTCCAATAGATTTCCTAAGCACTAGTGTTTTAAGGAACACTTTAAAAAGAGAATCACATTGTGATTTCTTGATAATGGGTGTGTTCCTTATCTTCTCCTCGTGTCTAAACTCTTCTCCATGGCTGGACCCCCAAATAATAGTCCTTTACGTGCTAAGGGGTATCTAGAGAGTGTGATAGGTTTAATAACTACCCCCACCCTAACGCGTACCCTAACCCTAACCCCTACCGTAACCCTAACGCGTACCCTAATCCTAACCCGTACCCTAAACCGAGCCCTAACCCTAACACTAACCCTAACCCTAACCCTAACCCATACCCTACGCCCTACCCGAACCCCTCCCCGAAGCCGTACCCTAAGCCATACCCTAACCCTCACCCTAACCCTAACCCTAACCCTAAGCTACCCTTGACGGCTTCTGCCTCCAATAGATTTCCTAAGCACTAGTGTATTAAGAGACAGGTTAAAAAGAAAATCCTAATGTGATTTCTTGATAATGGGTGTGTTCCTTATCTTCTCCTAGTGTCTAAACTCTTCTCCATGGCTGGACCCCCAAATAATATTCCTTTACGTACTAAGGGGTATCTAGAGAGTGGGATAGGTTTAAGAACTAACCTCACCCTATCGTGTACCCTAACCCTAACCCCTACCCTAACCCTAACGCGTACCCTAATCCTAACCCCGTACCCTAAACCGAGCCCTAACCCTAACACTAACCTAACCCTAACCCTAACCCATACCCTACGCCCTACCCGAACCCCGCCCCGAACCCGTACCCTATGCCATACCCTAACCCTCACCCTAACCCTAAACCCTAACCCTAAGCTACCCTTGACTGCTTCTGCCTCCAATAGATTTCCTAAGCACTTAGTGTTTTAAGGAACAGGTTAAAAAGAGAATCCTAATGTGATTTCTTGATAATGGGTGTGTTCCTTATCTTCTCCTAGTGTCTAAACTCTTCTCCATGGCTGGACTCCCAATAATATACCTGTACGTGCTAAGGGGTATCTAGAGAGTGGGATAGGTTTAATAACTACCCTCACCCTAACGCGTAAACTAACCTTAACCCCTACCCTAACCCTAACGCGTACCCTAATCCTAACCTGTACCCTAAACCGAGCCCTAACCCTAACACTAGCCCTAACCCTAACCCTAACCCATACCCTACGCCCTACCCGAACCCCTCCCCGAACCCGTACCCTAAGCCGTACCCTAACCCTCACCCTAACCCTAACCCTAACCCTAAGCTACCCTTGACGGCTTCTGCCTCCAATAGATTTCCTAAGCACTAGTGTTTTAAGGAACATGTTAAAAAGAGAATCCTAATGTGATTTCTTGATAATGGGTGTGTTCCTTATCTTCTCCTCGTGTCTAAACTCTTCTCCATGGCTGGACCCCCAAATAATATTCCTTTACGTGCTAAGGGGTATCTAGAGAGTGGGATAGGTTTAATAACTACCCCCACCCTAACGCGTACCCTAACCATAACCCCTACCCTAACCCTAACGCGTACCCTAATCCTAACCCGTACCCTAAACCGAGCCCTAACCCTAACACTAACCCTAACCCTAACCCTAACCCATACCCTACGCCCTACCCGAACCCCTCACCGAACCCGTACCCTAAGCCATACCCTAACCCTCACCCTAACCCTAACCCTAACCCTAAGCTACCCTTGACGCCTTCTGCCTCAAATAGATTTCCTAAGCACTAGTGTTTTAAGGAACAGGTTAAAAAGAGAATCCTAATGTGATTTCTTGATAATGGGTGTGTTCCTTATCTTCTCCTAGTGTCTAAACTCTTCTCCATGGCTGGACCCCCAAATAATATTCCTTTACGTACTAAGGGGTATCTAGAGAGTGGGATAGGTTTAAGAACTAACCTCACCCTATCGCGTACCCTAACCCTAACCCCTACCCTAACCCTAACGCGTACCCTAATCCTAACCCGTACCCTAAACCGAGCCCTAACCCTAACACTAACCCTAACCCTAACCCTAACCCATACCCTACGCCCTACCCGAACCCCGCCCCGAACCCGTGCCCTAAGCCATACCCTAACCCTCACCCTAACCCTAACCCTAACCCTAAGCTACCCTTGACTGCTTCTGCCTCCAATAGATTTCCTAAGCACTAGTGTTTTAAGGAATAGGTTAAAAAGAGAATCCTAATGTGATTTCTTGATAATGGGTGTGTTCCTTATCTTCTCCTAGTGTCTAAACTCTTCTCCATGGCTGGACCCCCAATAATATACCTGTACGTGCTAAGGGGTATCTAGAGAGTGGGATAGGTTTAATAACTACCCTCACCCTAACGCGTACACTAACCTTAACCCCTACCCTAACCCTAACGCGTACCCTAATCCTAACCTGTACCCTAAACCGAGCCCTAACCCTAACACTAGCCCTAACCCTAACCCTAACCCATACCCTACGCCCTACCCGAACCCCTCCCCGAACCCGTACCCTAAGCCGTACCCTAACCCTCACCCTAACCCTAACCCTAACCCTAAGCTACCCTTGACGGCTTCTGCCTCCAATAGATTTCCTAAGCACTAGTGTTTTAAGGAACATGTTAAAAAGAGAATCCTAATGTGATTTCTTGATAATGGGTGTGTTCCTTATCTTCTCCTCGTGTCTAAACTCTTCTCCATGGCTGGACCCCCAAATAATATTCCTTTACGTGCTAAGGGGTATCTAGAGAGTGGGATAGGTTTAATAACTACCCTCACCCTAACGCGTACCCTAACCCTAACCCCTACCCTAACCCTAACGCATACACTAATCCTAACCCGTACCCTAAACCGAGCCCTAACCCTAACACTAACCCTAACCCTAACCCTAACCCATAGCCTACGCCCTACCCGAACCCCTCCCCGAACCCGTACCCTAAGCCATACCCTAACCCTCACCCTAACCCTAACCCTAACCCTAAGCTACCCTTGACTGCTTCTGCCTCCAATAGATTTCCTAAGCACTAGTGTTTTAAGGAACAGTTTAAAAAGAGAATCATATTGTGATTTCTTGATAATGGGTGTGTTCCTTATCTTCTCCTAGTGTCTAAATTCTTCTCCATGGCTGGACCCCCAAATAATATTCCTTTACGTGCTAAGGGGTATCTAGAGAGTGGGATAGGTTTAATAACTACCCTCACCCTAAAGCGTACCCTAACCCTAACCACTACCCTAACACTAACGCGTACCCTAATCCTAACCCGTACCCTTAACCGAGCCCTAACCCTAACACTAACCCTAACCCTAACCCTAACCCATACCCTACGGCCTACCCGAACCCCTCCCCGAACCCGTACCCTAAGCCGTACCCTAACCCTCACCCTAACCCTAACACTAACCCTAAGCTACCCTTGACTGCTTCTGCCTCCAATAGATTTCCTAAGCACTAGTGTTTTAAGGAACAGTTTAAAAAGAGAATCACATTGTGATTTCTTGATAATGGGTGTGTTCCTTATCTTCTCCTCGTGTCTAAACTCTTCTCCATGGCTGGACCCCCAAATAATAGTCCTTTACGTGCTAAGGGGTATCTAGAGAGTGTGATAGGTTTAATAACTACACCCACCCTAACGCGTACCCTAACCATAACCCCTACCCTAACCCTAACGCGTACCCTAATCCTAACCCGTACCCTAAACCGAGCCCTAACCCTAACACTAACCCTAACCCTAACCCTAACCCATACCCTACGCCCTACCCGAACCCCTCCCCGAACCCGTACCCTAAGCCATACCCTAACCCTCACCCTAACCCTAACCCTAACCCTAAGCTACCCTTGACGGCTTCTGCCTCAAATAGATTTCCTAAGCACTAGTGTTTTAAGGAACAGGTTAAAAAGAGAATCCTAATGTGATTTCTTGATAATGGGTGTGTTCCTTATCTTCTCCTCGTGTCTAAACTCTTCTCCATGGCTGGACTCCCAAATAATATTCCTTTACGTACTAAGGGGTATCTAGAGAGTGGGATAGGTTTAAGAACTAACCTCACCCTATCGCGTACCCTAACCCTAACCCCTACCCTAACCCTAACGAGTACCCTAATCCTAACCCGTACCCTAAACCGAGCCCTAACCCTAACATTAACCCTAACCCTAACCCTAACCCATACCCTACGCCCTACCCGAACCCCGCCGCGAACCCGTACCCTAAGCCATACCCTAACCCTCACCCTAACCCTAACCCTAACCCTAAGCTACCCTTGACTGCTTCTGCCTCCAATAGATTTCCTAAGCACTAGTGTTTTAAGGAACAGGTTAAAAAGAGAATCCTAATGTGATTTCTTGATAATGGGTGTGTTCCTTATCTTCTCCTAGTGTCTAAACTCTTCTCCATGGCTGGACCCCCAATAATATACCTGTACGTGCTAAGGGGTATCTAGAGAGTGGGATAGGTTTAATAACTACCCTCACCCTAACGCGTACACTAACCTTAACCCCTACCCTAACCCTAACGCGTACCCTAATCCTAACCTGTACCCTAAACCGAGCCCTAACCCTAACACTAGCCCTAACCCTAACCCTAACCCATACCCTACGCCCTACCCGAACCCCTCCCCGAACCCGTATCGTAAGCCGTACCCTAACCCTCACCCTAACCCTAACCCTAACCCTAAGCTACCCTTGACTGCTTCTGCCTCCAATAGATTTCCTAAGCACTAGTGTTTTAGGAACAGTTTAAAAAGACAATCATATTGTGATTTCTTGATAATGGGTGTGTTCCTTATCTTCTCCTAGTGTCTAAATTCTTCTCCATGGCTGGACCCCCAAATAATATTCCTTTACGTGCTAAGGGGTATCTAGAGAGTGGGATAGGTTTAATAACTACCCTCACCCTAAAGCGTACCCTAACCCTAACCACTACCCTAACACTAACGCGTACCCTAATCCTAACCCGTACCCTAAACCGAGCCCTAACCCTAACACTAACCCTAACCCTAACCCTAACCCATACCCTACGCCCTACCCGAACCCCGCCCCGAACCCGTACCCTAAGCCATACCCTAACCCTCACCCTAACCCTAACCCTAACCCTAAGCTACCCTTGACTGCTTCTGCCTCCAATAGATTTCCTAAGCACTAGTGTTTTAAGGAACAGGTTAAAAAGAGAATCCTAATGTGATTTCTTGATAATGGGTGTGTTCCTTATCTTCTCCTAGTGTCTAAACTCTTCTCCATGGCTGGACCCCCAATAATATACCTGTACGTGCTAAGGGGTATCTAGAGAGTGGGATAGGTTTAATAACTACCCTCACCCTAACGCGTACACTAACCTTAACCCCTACCCTAACCCTAACGCGTACCCTAATCCTAACCTGTACCCTAAACCGAGCCCTAACCCTAACACTAGCCCTAACCCTAACCCTAACCCATACCCTACGCCCTACCCGAACCCCTCCCCGAACCCGTACCCTAAGCCGTACCCTAACCCTCACCCTAACCCTAACCCTAACCCTAAGCTACCCTTGACGGCTTCTGCCTCCAATAGATTTCCTAAGCACTAGTGTTTTAAGGAACATGTTAAAAAGAGAATCCTAATGTGATTTCTTGATAATGGGTGTGTTCCTTATCTTCTCCTCGTGTCTAAACTCTTCTCCATGGCTGGACCCCCAAATAATATTCCTTTACGTGCTAAGGGGTATCTAGAGAGTGGGATAGGTTTAATAACTACCCTCACCCTAACGCGTACCCTAACCCTAACCCCTACCCTAACCCTAACGCATACACTAATCCTAACCCGTACCCTAAACCGAGCCCTAACCCTAACACTAACCCTAACCCTAACCCTAACCCATAGCCTACGCCCTACCCGAACCCCTCCCCGAACCCGTACCCTAAGCCATACCCTAACCCTCACCCTAACCCTAACCCTAACCCTAAGCTACCCTTGACTGCTTCTGCCTCCAATAGATTTCCTAAGCACTAGTGTTTTAAGGAACAGGTTAAAAAGAGAATCCTAATGTGATTTCTTGATAATGGGTGTGTTCCTTATCTTCTCCTAGTGTCTAAACTCTTCTCCATGGCTGGACCCCCAATAATATACCTGTACGTGCTAAGGGGTATCTAGAGAGTGGGATAGGTTTAATAACTACCCTCACCCTAACGCGTATCCTAACCCTAACCCCTACCCTAACCCTAACGCATACCCTAATCCTAACCCGTACCCTAAACCGAGCCCAAACCCTAACACTAGCCCTAACCCTAACCCTAACCCATACCCTACGCCCTCCCCGAACCCCTCCCCGAACCCGTATCGTAAGCCGTACCCTAACCCTTACCCTAACCCTAACCCTAACCCTAAGCTACCCTTGACTGCTTCTGCCTCCAATAGATTTCCTAAGCACTAGTGTTTTAAGGAACAGTTTAAAAAGAGAATCATATTGTGATTTCTTGATAATGGGTGTGTTCCTTATCTTCTCCTAGTGTCTAAATTCTTCTCCATGGCTGGACCCCCAAATAATATTCCTTTACGTGCTAAGGGGTATCTAGAGAGTGGGATAGGTTTAATAACTACCCTCACCCTAAAGCGTACCCTAACCCTAACCACTACCCTAACACTAACGCGTACCCTAATCCTAACCCGTACCCTTAACCGAGCCCTAACCCTAACACTAACCCTAACCCTAACCCTAACCCATACCCTACGGCCTACCCGAACCCCTCCCCGAACCCGTACCCTAAGCCGTACCCTAACCCTCACCCTAACCCTAACCCTAACCCTAAGCTACCCTTGACTGCTTCTGCCTCCAATAGATTTCCTAAGCACTAGTGTTTTAAGGAACAGTTTAAAAAGAGAATCACATTGTGATTTCTTGATAATGGGTGTGTTCCTTATCTTCTCCTCGTGTCTAAACTCTTCTCCATGGCTGGACCCCCAAATAATAGTCCTTTACGTGCTAAGGGGTATCTAGAGAGTGTGATAGGTTTAATAACTACCCCCACCCTAACGCGTACCCTAACCATAACCCCTACCCTAACCCTAACGCGTACCCTAATCCTAACCCGTACCCTAAACCGAGCCCTAACCCTAACACTAACCCTAACCCTAACCCTAACCCATACCCTACGCCCTACCCGAACCCCTCCCCGAACCCGTACCCTAAGCCATACCCTAACCCTCACCCTAACCCTAACCCTAACCCTAAGCTACCCTTGACTGCTTCTGCCTCCAATAGATTTCCTAAGCACTAGTGTTTTAAGGAACAGGTTAAAAAGAGAATCCTAATGTGATTTCTTGATAATGGGTGTGTTCCTTATCTTCTCCTAGTGTCTAAACTCTTCTCCATGGCTGGACCCCCAATAATATACCTGTACGTGCTAAGGGGTATCTAGAGAGTGGGATAGGTTTAATAACTACCCTCACCCTAACGCGTATCCTAACCCTAACCCCTACCCTAACCCTAACGCATACCCTAATCCTAACCCGTACCCTAAACCGAGCCCAAACCCTAACACTAGCCCTAACCCTAACCCTAACCCATACCCTACGCCCTCCCCGAACCCCTCCCCGAACCCGTATCGTAAGCCGTACCCTAACCCTTACCCTAACCCTAACCCTAACCCTAAGCTACCCTTGACTGCTTCTGCCTCCAATAGATTTCCTAAGCACTAGTGTTTTAAGGAACAGTTTAAAAAGAGAATCATATTGTGATTTCTTGATAATGGGTGTGTTCCTTATCTTCTCCTAGTGTCTAAATTCTTCTCCATGGCTGGACCCCCAAATAATATTCCTTTACGTGCTAAGGGGTATCTAGAGAGTGGGATAGGTTTAATAACTACCCTCACCCTAAAGCGTACCCTAACCCTAACCACTACCCTAACACTAACGCGTACCCTAATCCTAACCCGTACCCTTAACCGAGCCCTAACCCTAACACTAACCCTAACCCTAACCCTAACCCATACCCTACGGCCTACCCGAACCCCTCCCCGAACCCGTACCCTAAGCCGTACCCTAACCCTCACCCTAACCCTAACCCTAACCCTAAGCTACCCTTGACTGCTTCTGCCTCCAATAGATTTCCTAAGCACTAGTGTTTTAAGGAACAGTTTAAAAAGAGAATCACATTGTGATTTCTTGATAATGGGTGTGTTCCTTATCTTCTCCTCGTGTCTAAACTCTTCTCCATGGCTGGACCCCCAAATAATAGTCCTTTACGTGCTAAGGGGTATCTAGAGAGTGTGATAGGTTTAATAACTACCCCCACCCTAACGCGTACCCTAACCATAACCCCTACCCTAACCCTAACGCGTACCCTAATCCTAACCCGTACCCTAAACCGAGCCCTAACCCTAACACTAACCCTAACCCTAACCCTAACCCATACCCTACGCCCTACCCGAACCCCTCCCCGAACCCGTACCCTAAGCCATACCCTAACCCTCACCCTAACCCTAACCCTAACCCTAAGCTACCCTTGACGGCTTCTGCCTCAAATAGATTTCCTAAGCACTAGTGTTTTAAGGAACAGGTTAAAAAGAGAATCCTAATGTGATTTCTTGATAATGGGTGTGTTCCTTATCTTCTCCTAGTGTCTAAACTCTTCTCCATGGCTGGACCCCCAAATAATATTCCTTTACGTACTAAGGGGTATCTAGAGAGTGGGATAGGTTTAATAACTAACCTCACCCTATCGCGTACCCTAACCCTAACACCTACCCTAACACTAACGCGTACCCTAATCCTAACCCGTACCCTAAACCGAGCCCTAACCCTAACACTAACCCTAACCCTAACCCTAACCCATACCCTACGCCCTACCCGAACCCCTCACCGAACCCGTACCCTAAGCCGTACCCTAACCCTCACCCTAACCCTAATCCTAACCCTAAGCTACCCTTGACGGCTTCTGCCTCCAATAGATTTCATAAGCAATAGTGTTTTAAGGAACAGGTTAAAAAGAGAATCCTAATGTGATTTCGTGATAATGGGTGTGTTCCTTATCTTCTCCTAGTGTCTAAACTCTTCTCCATGGCTGGACCCCCAAATAATATTCCTTTACGTGCTAAGGGGTATCTAGAGAGTGTGATAGGTTTAATAACTAACCCCACCCTAACGCGTACCCTAACCCTAACACCTACCCTAACCCTAACGCGTACCCTAATCCTAACCCATACCCTAAACCGAGCCCTAACCCTAACACTAACCCTAACCCTAACCCTAACCCATACCCTACGCCCTACCCGAACCCCTCCCCGAACCCGTACCCTAAGCCATACCCTAACCCTCACCCTAACCCTAACCCTAACCCTAAGCTACCCTTGACTGCTTCTGCCTCCAATAGATTTCCTAAGCACTAGTGTTTTAAGGAACAGGTTAAAAAGAGAATCCTAATGTGATTTCTTGATAATGGGTGTGTTCCTTATCTTCTCCTAGTGTCTAAACTCTTCTCCATGGCTGGACCCCCAATAATATACCTGTACGTGCTAAGGGGTATCTAGAGAGTGGGATAGGTTTAATAACTACCCTCACCCTAACGCGTACACTAACCTTAACCCCTACCCTAACCCTAACGCGTACCCTAATCCTAACCTGTACACTAAACCGAGCCCTAACCATAACACTAGCCCTAACCCTAACCCTAACCCATACCCTACGCCCTACCCGAACCCCTCCCCGAACCCGTACCCTAACCCTCACCCTAACCCTAACCCTAACCCTAAGCTACCCTTGACGGCTTCTGCCTCCAATAGATTTCCTAAGCACTAGTGTTTTAAGGAACATGTTAAAAAGAGAATCCTTATGTGATTTCTTGATAATGGGTGTGTTCCTTATCTTCTCCTCGTGTCTAAACTCTTCTCCATGGCTGGACCCCCAAATAATATTCCCTTACGTGCTAAGGGGTATCTAGAGAGTGGGATAGGTTTAATAACTACCCTCACCCTAAAGCGTATCCTAACCCTAACCCCTACCCTAACCCTAACGCATACCCTAATCCTAACCCGTACCCTAAACCGAGCCCTAACCCTAACACTAGCCATAACCCTAACCCTAACCCATACCCTACGCCCTACCCGAACCCCTCCCCGAACCCGTATCGTAAGCCGTACCCTAACCCTCACCCTAACCCTAACCCTAACCCTAAGCTACCCTTGACGGCTTCTGCCTCCAATAGATTTCCTAAGCACTAGTGTTTTAAGGAACAGTTTAAAAAGAGAATCATATTGTGATTTCTTGATAATGGGTGTGTTCCTTATCTTCTCCTAGTGTCTAAATTCTTCTCCATGGCTGGACCCCCAAATAATATTCCTTTACGTGCTAAGGGGTATCTAGAGAGTGGGATAGGTTTAATAACTACCCTCACCCTAAAGCGTACCCTAACCCTAACCACTACCCTAACACTAACGTGTACCCTAATCCTAACCCGTACCCTTAACCGAGCCCTAACCCTAACACTAACCCTAACCCTAACCCTAAGCCATACCCTACGGCCTACCCGAACCCCTCCCCGAACCCGTACCCTAAGCCGTACCCTAACCCTCACCCTAACCCTAACCCTAACCCTAAGCTACCCTTGACTGCTTCTGCCTCCAATAGATTTCCTAAGCACTAGTGTTTTAAGGAACAGTTTAAAAAGAGAATCACATTGTGATTTCTTGATAATGGGTGTGTTCCTTATCTTCTCCTCGTGTCTAAACTCTTCTCCATGGCTGGACCCCCAAATAATAGTCCTTTACGTGCTAAGGGGTATCTAGAGAGTGTGATAGGTTTAATAACTACCCCCACCCTAACGCGTACCCTAACCATAACCCCTACCCTAACCCTAACGCGTACCCTAATCCTAAACCGTACCCTAAACCGAGCCCTAACCCTAACACTAACCCTAACCCTAACCCTAACCCATACCCTACGCCCTACCCGAACCCCTCCCCGAACCCGTACCCTAAGCCATACCCTAACCCTCACCCTAACCCTAACCCTAACCCTAAGCTACCCTTGACGGCTTCTGCCTCCAATAGATTTCCTAAGCACTAGTGTTTTAAGGAACAGGTTAAAAAGAGAATCCTAATGTGATTTCTTGATAATGGGTGTGTTCCTTATCTTCTCCTAGTGTCTAAACTCTTCTCCATGGCTGGACCCACAAATAATATTCCTTTACGTACTAAGGGGTATCTAGAGAGTGGGATAGGTTTAATAACTAACCTCACCCTATCGCGTACCCTAACCCTAACACCTACCCTAACACTAACGCGTACCCTAATCCTAACCCGTACCCTAAACCGAGCCCTAACCCTAACACTAACCCTAAACCTAACCATAACCCATACCCTACGCCCTACCCGAACCCCTCACCGAACCCGTACCCTAAGCCGTACCCTAACCCTCACCCTAACCCTAATCCTAACCCTAAGCTACCCTTGACGGCTTCTGCCTCCAATAGATTTCCTAAGCAATAGTGTTTTAAGGAACAGGTTAAAAAGAGAATCCTAATGTGATTTCGGGATAATGTGTGTGTTCCTTATCTTCTCCTAGTGTTTAAACTCTTCTCCATGGCTGGACCCCCAAATAATATTCCTTTACGTGCTAAGGGGTATCTAGGGAGTGTGATAGGTTTAATAACTAACCCCACCCTAACGCGTACCCTAACCCTAACACCTACCCTAACCCTAACGCGTACCCTAATCCTAACCTGTACCCTAAACCGAGCCCTAACCCTAACACTAGCCCTAACCCTAACCCTAACCCATACCCTACGCCCTACCCGAACCCCTCCCCGAACCCGTATCCTAAGCCGTACCCTAACCCTCACCCTAACCCTAACCCTAACCCTAAGCTACCCTTGACGGCTTCTGCCTCCAATAGATTTCCTAAGCACTAGTGTTTTAAGGAACATGTTAAAAAGAGAATCCTTATGTGATTTCTTGATAATGGGTGTGTTCCTTATCTTCTCCTCGTGTCTAAACTCTTCTCCATGGCTGGACCCCCAAATAATATTCCCTTACGTGCTAAGGGGTATCTAGAGAGTGGGATAGGTTTAATAACTATCCTCACCCTAAAGCGTATCCTAACCCTAACCCCTACCCTAACCCTAACGCATACCCTAATCCTAACCCGTACCCTAAACCGAGCCCTAACCCTAACACTAGCCCTAACCCTAACCCTAACCCATACCCTACGCCCTACCCGAACCCCTCCCCGAACCCGTATCGTAAGCCGTACCCTAACCCTCACCCTAACCCTAACCCTAACCCTAAGCTACCCTTGACTGCTTCTGCCTCCAATAGATTTCCTAAGCAGTAGTGTTTTAAGGAACAGGTTAAAAAGAGAATCCTAATGTGATTTCTTGATAATGGGTGTTTTCCTTATCTTCTCCTAGTGTCTAAACTCTTCTCCATGGCTGGACCCCCAAATAATATTCCTTTACGTACTAAGGGGTATCTAGAGAGTGGGATAGGTTTAATAACTAACCTCACCCTATCGCGTACCCTAACCCTAACACCTACCCTAACACTAACGCGTACCCTAATCCTAACCCGTACCCTAAACCGAGCCCTAACCCTAACACTAACCCTAACCCTAACCCTAACCCATACCCTACGCCCTACCCGAACCCCTCACCGAACCCGTACCCTAAGCCGTACCCTAACCCTCACCCTAACCCTAATCCTAACCCTAAGCTACCCTTGACTGCTTCTGCCTCCAATAGATTTCCTAAGCAATAGTGTTTTAAGGAACAGGTTAAAAAGAGAATCCTAATGTGATTTCGTGATAATGGGTGTGTTCCTTATCTTCTCCTAGTGTCTAAACTCTTCTCCATGGCTGGACCCCCAAATAATATTCCTTTACGTGCTAAGGGGTATCTAGAGAGTGTGATAGGTTTAATAACTAACCCCACCCTAACGCGTACCCTAACCCTAACACCTACCCTAACCCTAACGCGTACCCTAATCCTAACCCATACCCTAAACCGAGCCCTAACCCTAACACTAACCCTAACCCTAACCCTAACCCATACCCTACGCCCTACCCGAACCCCTCCCCGAACCCGTACCCTAAGCCATACCCTAACCCTCACCCTAACCCTAACCCTAACCCTAAGCTACCCTTGACTGCTTCTGCCTCCAATAGATTTCCTAAGCACTAGTGTTTTAAGGAACAGGTTAAAAAGAGAATCCTAATGTGACTTCTTGATAATGGGTGTGTTCCTTATCTTCTCCTAGTGTCTAAACTCTTCTCCATGGCTGGACCCCCAATAATATACCTGTACGTGCTAAGGGGTATCTAGAGAGTGGGATAGGTTTAATAACTACCCTCACCCTAACGCGTACACTAACCTTAACCCCTACCCTAACCCTAACGCGTACCCTAATCCTAACCTGTACACTAAACCGAGCCCTAACCCTAACACTAGCCCTAACCCTAACCCTAACCCATACCCTACGCCCTACCCGAACCCCTCCCCGAACCCGTACCCTAAGCCGTACCCTAACCCTCACCCTAAACCTAACCCTAACCCTAAGCTACCCTTGACGGCTTCTGCCTCCAATAGATTTCCTAAGCACTAGTGTTTTAAGGAACATGTTAAAAAGAGAATCCTTATGTGATTTCTTGATAATGGGTGTGTTCCTTATCTTCTCCTCGTGTCTAAACTCTTCTCCATGGCTGGACCCCCAAATAATATTCCCTTACGTGCTAAGGGGTATCTAGAGAGTGGGATAGGTTTAATAACTACCCTCACCCTAAAGCGTATCCTAACCCTAACCCCTACCCTAACCCTAACGCATACCCTAATCCTAACCCGTACCCTAAACCGAGCCCTAACCCTAACACTAGCCATAACCCTAACCCTAACCCATACCCTACGCCCTACCCGAACCCCTCCCCGAACCCGTATCGTAAGCCGTACCCTAACCCTCACCCTAACCCTAACCCTAACCCTAAGCTACCCTTGACGGCTTCTGCCTCCAATAGATTTCCTAAGCACTAGTGTTTTAAGGAACAGTTTAAAAAGAGAATCATATTGTGATTTCTTGATAATGGGTGTGTTCCTTATCTTCTCCTAGTGTCTAAATTCTTCTCCATGGCTGGACCCCCAAATAATATTCCTTTACGTGCTAAGGGGTATCTAGAGAGTGGGATAGGTTTAATAACTACCCTCACCCTAAAGCGTACCCTAACCCTAACCACTACCCTAACACTAACGCGTACCCTAATCCTAACCCGTACCCTTAACCGAGCCCTAACCCTAACACTAACCCTAACCCTAACCCTAACCCATACCCTACGGCCTACCCGAACCCCTCCCCGAACCCGTACCCTAAGCCGTACCCTAACCCTCACCCTAACCCTAACCCTAACCCTAAGCTACCCTTGACTGCTTCTGCCTCCAATAGATTTCCTAAGCACTAGTGTTTTAAGGAACAGTTTAAAAAGAGAATCACATTGTGATTTCTTGATAATGGGTGTGTTCCTTATCTTCTCCTCGTGTCTAAACTCTTCTCCATGGCTGGACCCCCAAATAATAGTCCTTTACGTGCTAAGGGGTATCTAGAGAGTGTGATAGGTTTAATAACTACCCCCACCCTAACGCGTACCCTAACCATAACCCCTACCCTAACCCTAACGCGTACCCTAATCCTAACCCGTACCCTAAACCGAGCCCTAACCCTAACACTAACCCTAACCCTAACCCTAACCCATACCCTACGCCCTACCCGAACCCCTCCCCGAACCCGTACCCTAAGCCATACCCTAACCCTCACCCTAACCCTAACCCTAACCCTAAGCTACCCTTGACGGCTTCTGCCTCCAATAGATTTCCTAAGCACTAGTGTTTTAAGGAACAGGTTAAAAAGAGAATCCTAATGTGATTTCTTGATAATGGGTGTGTTCCTTATCTTCTCCTAGTGTCTAAACTCTTCTCCATGGCTGGACCCACAAATAATATTCCTTTACGTACTAAGGGGTATCTAGAGAGTGGGATAGGTTTAATAACTAACCTCACCCTATCGCGTACCCTAACCCTAACACCTACCCTAACACTAACGCGTACCCTAATCCTAACCCGTACCCTAAACCGAGCCCTAACCCTAACACTAACCCTAACCCTAACCCTAACCCATACCCTACGCCCTACCCGAACCCCTCACCGAACCTGTACCCTAAGCCGTACCCTAACCCTCACCCTAACCCTAATCCTAACCCTAAGCTACCCTTGACGGCTTCTGCGTCCAATAGATTTCCTAAGCAATAGTGTTTTAAGGAACAGGTTAAAAAGAGAATCCTAATGTGATTTCGTGATAATGGGTGTGTTCCTTATCTTCTCCTAGTGTTTAAACTCTTCTCCATGGCTGGACCCACAAATAATATTCCTTTACGTGCTAAGGGGTATCTAGGGAGTGTGATAGGTTTAATAACTAACCCCACCCTAACGCGTACCCTAACCCTAACACCTACCCTAACCCTAACGCGTACCCTAATCCTAACCCATACCCTAAACCGAGCCCTAACCCTAACACTAACCCTAACCCTAACCCTAACCCATACCCTACGCCCTACCCGAACCCCTCCCCGAACCCGTACCCTAAGCCATACCCTAACCCTCACCCTAACCCTAACCCTAACCCTAAGCTACCCTTGACTGCTTCTGCCTCCAATAGATTTCCTAAGCACTAGTGTTTTAAGGAACAGGTTAAAAAGAGAATCCTAATGTGATTTCTTGATAATGGGTGTGTTCCTTATCTTCTCCTAGTGTCTAAACTCTTCTCCATGGCTGGACCCCCAATAATATACCTGTACGTGCTAAGGGGTATCTAGAGAGTGGGATAGGTTTAATAACTACCCTCACCCTAACGCGTACACTAACCTTAACCCCTACCCTAACCCTAATGCGTACCCTAATCCTAACCTGTACCCTAAACCGAGCCCTAACCCTAACACTAGCCCTAACCCTAACCCTAACCCATACCCTACTCCCTACCCGAACCCCTCCCCGAACCCGTATCCTAAGCCGTACCCTAACCCTCACCCTAACCCTAACCCTAACCCTAAGCTACCCTTGACGGCTTCTGCCTCCAATAGATTTCCTAAGCACTAGTGTTTTAAGGAACATGTTAAAAAGAGAATCCTTATGTGATTTCTTGATAATGGGTGTGTTCCTTATCTTCTCCTCGTGTCTAAACTCTTCTCCATGGCTGGACCCCCAAAATAATATTCCCTTACGTGCTAAGGGGTATCTAGAGAGTGGGATAGGTTTAATAACTACCCTCACCCTAAAGCGTATCCTAACCCTAACCCCTACCCTAACCCTAACGCATACCCTAATCCTAACCCGTACCCTAAACCGAGCCCTAACCCTAACACTAGCCCTAACCCTAACCCTAACCCATACCCTACGCCCTACCCGAACCCCTCCCCGAACCCGTATCGTAAGCCGTACCCTAACCCTCACCCTAACCCTAACCCTAACCCTAAGCTACCCTTGACTGCTTCTGCCTCCAATAGATTTCCTAAGCAGTAGTGTTTTAAGGAACAGGTTAAAAAGAGAATCCTAATGTGATTTCTTGATAATGGGTGTTTTCCTTATCTTCTCCTAGTGTCTAAACTCTTCTCCATGGCTGGACCCCAAATAATATTCCTTTACGTACTAAGGGGTATCTAGAGAGTGGGATAGGTTTAATAACTAACCTCACCCTATCGCGTACCCTAACCCTAACACCTACCCTAACACTAACGCGTACCCTAATCCTAACCCGTACCCTAAACCGAGCCCTAACCCTAACACTAACCCTAACCCTAACCCTAACCCATACCCTACGCCCTACCCGAACCCCTCACCGAACCCGTACCCTAAGTCGTACCCTAACCCTCACCCTAACCCTAATCCTAACCCTAAGCTACCCTTGACGGCTTCTGCCTCCAATAGATTTCCTAAGCAATAGTGTTTTAAGGAACAGGTTAAAAAGAGAATCCTAATGTGATTTCGTGATAATGGGTGTGTTCCTTATCTTCTCCTAGTGTCTAAACTCTTCTCCATGGCTGGACCCCCAAATAATATTCCTTTACGTGCTAAGGGGTATCTAGAGAGTGTGATAGGTTTAATAACTAACCCCACCCTAACGCGTACCCTAACCCTAACACCTACCCTAACCCTAACGCGTACCCTAATCCTAACCCATACCCTAAACCGAGCCCTAACCCTAACACTAACCCTAACCCTAACCCTAACCCATACCCTACGCCCTACCCGAACCCCTCCCCGAACCCGTACCCTAAGCCATACCCTAACCCTCACCCTAACCCTAACCCTAACCCTGAGCTACCCTTGACTGCTTCTGCCTCCAATAGATTTCCTAAGCACTAGTGTTTTAAGGAACAGGTTAAAAAGAGAATCCTAATGTGACTTCTTGATAATGGGTGTGTTCCTTATCTTCTCCTAGTGTCTAAACTCTTCTCCATGGCTGGACCCCCAATAATATACCTGTACGTGCTAAGGGGTATCTAGAGAGTGGGATAGGTTTAATAACTACCCTCACCCTAACGCGTACACTAACCTTAACCCCTACCCTAACCCTAACGCGTACCCTAATCCTAACCTGTACACTAAACCGAGCCCTAACCCTAACACTAGCCCTAACCCTAACCCTAACCCATACCCTACGCCCTACCCGAACCCCTCCCCGAACCCGTACCCTAAGCCGTACCCTAACCCTCACCCTAACCCTAACCCTAACCCTAAGCTACCCTTGACGGCTTCTGCCTCCAAT